>NC_081557.1:179987340-180016188 GCF_022355385.1 Mustela nigripes
AAAGAAAGAAAGAAAGAAAGAAAGAAAGAAAGAAAGAAAGAAAGAAAAGAAAAGACTGAAACTTTGTGACCATTAAACAATGACTTGCCATTCCTCTCTTTCTCCCGAGTCTGGCAACCACCATTCCCCATTTCTACATTCTTATCTCCATGAATTCGACAACTCTAGGTACTTCAGAAAAGTAGAATCATTGTATTTGTCTTTTATGCGACTGGCTTATTTCACTTAGCATAAGTTCTATCATGTTTAACATTGTCTAAATTTCTTTCCTCTTAAGGCTGAATAATATTCCACGTATGTATATACCACATTTTGTTTATCCATTTATCCATGTGTGGACTCTTGTGTTACTTCCATCTTTTGGCTATTTTGAATAACGCTGCTATGAACATGAGTGTGCAAATACCTCTCTGAGACTCTGCTTTGAATTATTTTGGGTATATTTATTTTGGGTCATTCTATTTCTAAATTTTTGAGGAATTGCTATACTCCCTTCAGTTTCTCTTGTTGGACTAGTGCATTAACTTCTAATATCCCCCTGCCTCCAACCTCTTTCTTCTCATTACACAGACTGCTGTCAGAATAAACGGTCCAAAGACACAATACAGATCACAATGCTAATGCCGCTGAAGACAGAATGTTTACTGAGAGTCCTCAGAGTCAAGCACAGAGTGCTCAGTTCTGCTGACACAAAAGAGTGCTCAGTTCTGCTGACTGAGTGAATAAATGTGTGGTTGGATGGATGACTGGATTAAGGAAACAACTCCCTCTTTACCTTTAATGGTCCTCATCACCTACTGAATTAACAAATTCCTCAATGGCCTGGCATTTACAACTCCCCATAATACTCATTTAACAAACATGTATAAAAACCAGGGGATCAAAGGTATGATGCCAAATCCAGTGGTTAGTCTATATCTCAAGACAATTTCCCAGCTTTAGTTCCCATTATTCCCCAATACACATTCCTTCAACTAATTTAAATGTTTGCCATTTTCAAAACATTTCCTACCCAGAAGTCACAGTTTAGTGGGCCTGGGCCAAGAATTTGGCCAGAAAAGTATTTTGTTTGGCACAGTGTTTTTTAAAAAATATTTGAATATGAATGTGTTTTGGGGGAAAGGGAATATCCTCTCCAATTATCCTAATTCCTATACTTACTCCATATATGTCACTCATCTACTATACCCGCCTAGTCCCTAAAGAAAGCAAAGTTGCAAATCCTCTGCTTCTACTCACTGTTTTGTTTTCCCTTCCCTTTCCACATGTCCAAACTCTGTTCATAGTATGACCAGCTCAAAAGTCACTTACTCTTTGAAGCCTTTCCTGATCCTCCAAACCATACATCATCATTTGTCGATTTCCTTATGGCACTAGGATTATTGGACTTATATGGCATTTATCATATTTGGGTTTATATCATAATTATATACTTATTGGGTCTGGACATAGGAATTACCTTGAAATCAAGATCATTATCTTGCTAGTTTTGATATCCCTCACAGCATATAACCAAGTGTCTTGGGCATTTTAGGTATCCATTAAATGTCACAGTGAATTAAAATTAAGTGGAGAGATGATATTTTTATTTAGAAAAAAAAAAAAGGCTGGCTTGGAATGGGGTTTTACATTTCAGGTACACTTTGAGTGTAGGTATAGTCTGTAAACTTCTAAGTGAAAAACTCTCTGTTATATGACAGAGTTGGGGTATTTTTTTCCAGGGGAACCCCATGGTGATTTTCTAAATAATTGCCTACATATCCACAGTATATTGATAAAGAATAGGGGTTCTATGGTCACGCCAACTCAGTCTGGCTCCAGCACTTCCTAGGTGTGTGATTTGAGGGTGGCACTTAAGCTCTCTGGGCCTCAGTTTCTCCATGTAATGGTGGTATTGACCACATGGGTTCACTTGAGAACTAAATGATACAACACATAAAAAGCTCTTAGCATAGAGCATCACACATAGTAAATATTGATGTTAATTTTATTATATAAAATTGGTATCGAGACAAACTAAAATGAGTAGGAGAAAATGTAATTTTGTATTTCTAAATTTGCATGGTGTTAAAAACACATGTACAAATTAAATAAGCTCTTTTTCATTGTCCAAATCCCTAAGGCAACTCATTATTATACTTTATTTACATTTTGAATTATAATTAAAAATGAAGATACTTAAACCATCTTTTATTTCAAATCTTACTTGGAAAAATAAAAGGCAGATTAAGCTTACAAAAAAATCTTTAAAATGTACTTTTTTTTCTTTGTCTATTTGGTTTGTTGCCTGTTGTGTGAAATTTCCCATCAATTAGACATCTGGAACATTTCCAGATAACAGAGTTTGAAGATACTGAAACTTTTGTTCCCAGAAATAGACTTGACTCTCTGCCTGAGTTTCTACTAAAAAAACATAAGATCAAGATAATATGGCCTTTTTGGCAGAGAACTAGAAACTGAGAGCATAGTTATATTTATACTATGGTTGTAAAGATCAATCAATAAATTTTCCATCACTAGTTATAATGGCTTTATTATATTTAATTAGAACTTGAATATTTATGGTCTACTTAGACCCTCACTTCCAAATTCACCTTCAGCCAAGAGCAATAAAGAACAAATTAACTGCCTAAAAGTAGTTGGTACTTCAGGAATTTTTCATTTGATATAAAGCATTTACACCAAAAATGTTCTTATGTTTCTCAAAATATATTTAAATGTAACATTTTGAATTAATAAAGTATTAAATTTCCTTTAATAACTAACTCTATGTAATGTGGTAGAAAAATCATACAAAACACTAAAATAAATGTAAAAGTTACATTAACTAAAAAAAAATTAAATCCAATCAATTGAAAAAAACCTTCTACTTAGGAAACATGTTCTTTGTAATTTATACTCAATAATGTGGACTGGTCCCCTTGCAAACATCTGTTATAGAATTCTGTGGGTCGGAGGCTGCTTTCTGAGAACTGGGCATCAGTAAGCATTTGTATTTGGAAGAGGAAGTAAGAAAAGCAGTCAGAATGACTCTGTTCCTTCAGGTCTACCTGTGATACTTCAGATATAAGCTGAAATCTGAACTGATACCCAAGAAAACATTTCCAAATCACCAAAGAATTTTAAAGCCCTGTGAGTTGCCCATAATGATGTCACTCTCACTGTGACATTGAAAAGGGACATAGCCAGTCCTGGAAATAGTAACAGACCTGCCAATTCATTCATTCATTCATTCATTTACTGATTAACTGTCTTCCCTGTACTAGACACTGTGGTGGATGCCATAAAGAAAGCCAGGACAAGATTCTTATCACCAAGGATATCAAAATCTATGAAGAGGGAAAACACTTAACAAGATGTAAGTTTCATGGGGATAATTGCTAAAACAAATATGCAGACCAAATTCTATGTGAAAAAAACAAACAGGAGATTTAGTAAATATTCACTATGATGAAGCCAAAGAAAGTTGTTCATGTGCACACTTGCACATACACTCACATAAAATAAAATTTCAGCCAGGTGTTACAGAACATACATTACATAGAGATGTAGCGGGAGAATGCAAAGATAGTCTGGTCAAACCAACTTACCTAAAAGCATGGAGTTCTAAGAAGGAGTGGTGAGTTCAGAGTATGTGGTGAGTGTTTTGTACAATGGAAAAGATGGCTGAGGTGATAGGATAGAGGCCAACAGTTAATGGTCTTATAAGGAAAGCTACCCTTCTTAATTTTTTAGATTAAGGTTATGGGGAGGAGTCTCATGCTTATATTTTAAAGCAAGGAAACCAGAGGCCAGAACCCCAGGCTCCCACATAGTCCAAGGAGAATTCTAAGAGCTTTAAATCATTATGGTGACAACTGATGTGCAGAAAGGAGGTAGAGAAACCTGTCCTAGTCCTATTGACCATACTGGCTGAGCATCTGCCCTGGAAGAGAAAATTTCCTGAGATTGCTGACAAAACAAATAAGGTTGAGGCACTATATGGAACTGTTGCTTTAAGAATTCTGAATATTTTATCTGATAGGGAAATAAAAACTAATTATATTATATTATTATAAAATAAAAATTAAATTATTGTTTTCTATTTCTGGCACCACTTTTTAGTTTTAAAAATAATCACTGCTCTGAATAGCTTGGCAATTTAATCATGTTAACAGCCTAGAAGCCCTGATCTGTGTCTAAGGCATTTCTATATCCCCATGACACCACCAAAATGCTTTGTTTGTGAATCAAGATTCAGTTCTTTACATATGAAAGTTATTCACTTGAATTTGACATCAACGTATAAACACTTGGAAGTCCTGGGAACACTTACTCTGCAGTAATCCAAAGTAGCAACATATTCATAAGATCCTAGAGATAGCTCTGGCTTCTCATAGTGGTCCAGCCTTCTCCCGATGTGGTCCAGATGTTGGAAATAGAATGGTGGAACTAATAAAAACAAAATAAGAAAGGAAACCTTTTGTTTTCGTAACACAGACAACTTAATAAGTTCTTAAAATTTATTATGGGAGGAAAAGAAGTAGTTGAGGGGGAAGAAGTATTTTAAAGCTAGAAGGCAGTATATTCTAAGTATCCACTATTTAAAAAGCATGTGTGGAAAGTACAAAGGTTTTCTAAAAATCCTCTTGACTCTCCTGCAAGTTACTGATGACATATAACATTTATGGTTTAGACCATTGTGAAGAAACGAGATAAAAGTGCTCGTGTTTTTAAATTATCACAAAGAAAATGCAATTCTATTTAATTACCTCCTTTAAAAGGAATTCTGACTTTACTAACTACCTAAATTTTCAATATACGTAACAGAAATAATCATTGGTTATTTGGACTCTACTATTAACTACAATATTTATTATCCTTTAGATGTCTTCAGCCACGGAAAGTTTGCATGGTAATCTTTTAATGTTTGGACTTCAGAGTGGAGAGGATTACTGTATTAGGGAAAGACTATATCACTAAGATCTCAGCTGAGAACTCTTAATTTGATTCAAATGTCTAAAGAGGTTAGTTCTGGCAACGACCTGGAAGTCATCCAACAGCACAGGAACACTTATGAGTCACACACTGAACACTTGGACAAATATGGCCTGGTATCTCTGTGAAAACAAACTTCTGTTGCCTTGAGATTAATAGGGCTGGCTATTAAACCACTGACAACAGAAGCACTTAGAATAACCAGCAATGCTCTGGTTTTCAGCATTTTATAAAGAGCAACATCTTCATTTGTAAAACCACAGAAGTAATGCATTCTCTTTTAAAACCAACAACTCAGTATTCTTTCTTTTTAGTTGGGAACCAACACGAATTACAAGACCTTTTTTTTGTAGGCGGGACTTAAAAACAATCACCAAGAATTGATTTTTCTGTTTTCTTACTATAACATGGCCATGTCTTTTACAACATATTTTATAACATTCATATGTACGTATGGATCTCTGAATTCAGAAAATTCAATGTCTTTAAAGATTATGGTAGTGGGAAATTGACAGTCTCAGCAAAGATAAGTGAACTATGGGGGCCTAAACCTGCAATTTTGTTACTTTTAGTAGAGGCAGGTGATGTTATGTTGGCTATTTAGGATATAGGTGTGGTAATCTCTACATAGTATCAACTATAATTCATTTTCATTCACATATCTACATGTAACATGTGAAATTTTTCCCTTTAAAATTAATTTCACATCCATTAGCATTTAATATCTTTCATGTTTATAAGACAAAATTCAAGGCACATGGTAAATAATGCACTGCCAAATGACACTTGTCTTCTTTCATGCCTTTTGATCTCACATGCATCCCACTGCGCAATCTCTGGACATTGTGAAGGGAAATAGAGTGAAACCATGTGACCAAGCTTGCTGGGTTCTGACTTCCATAAACCTCTGTCTTCTTTAAAATTAAATGAAGAATGCAGGTATCAGTGTAAATCTATAGGAGTCTGGCTCCTTTTAAGAACAAATATTTGAGCCTAGTATGAATAACCTTATTGGAAAGTGAACATGGAAGCCTCCTAGGAATGAATACCCAAGGGAAGGGAATTTATTGTGTAGAGATATAAGAATTCTGAATGGTTTTTTTCTACCAGGAAGTAACTGGGCTCTGAGCTGACACTTCAAGTGTGACACCAGAATGTCACACCAACCTGAAGGTCCTGGATCTAAAAGCTACATAAATTTCTGATCATCTTCCTAAGAAAGGTGAGAGCTTGGCTAAAGACACTGAGGAGCTGGTGACCTTGGTGGTCTCTGCCTCACAAAACTAAAGTATAGGGAAATGAGTTGTAAAAGGGCTGCTAAAATCCAGGTGCCAAGACTGAGTGCTGGCTAATGACTTGGTTGCAGATTTCATCCAGGGTGCAGGAAGGAATAAGATCTTCCTTAGAAAGACATGTATGGGTGGAGAACCAACAGAATCTGATCTCACAGGGATACCCAATTTGCACTGAGTTGATGCCACAGCTGTAACAAGGAGAGAGACATTCCAAGATAACCAAAGTTTTTGAGATGAGGCTACAAACCAATGATTCCATTCAACAGCAAGGCATTTTTAAGAACTGACCAAAATTTTGGTGAGAAAGACTCACAATACTAGTGTCCGGCACTCTACGTTGGACAACACCATGGACTATATAATAAGGAGGTAGGGAAACAAGGAGCTCTCTCACCAGAGAACACTCACAGAGTTGCCATGAATGCAATGACAATGACAGAGGCAGAAAGCTGTGCCTTAGCTCCCTTGTCAGTAGGGAGTACCCAGCAGCCATAGGAAACATGGCTCCTGGGCAGACAGAGTGCTATACATTCTTCAGATTTAACGACCTGCAGAGAAGCATGTCTATGAAGATAAGGAACAGAGGAAAACATGTAGAAAGTTCATGCTCTCATAATTATCACATGGTTCTAGAAAAACTCTAGAAATGTAAATGAATGTGGGAATGTTTTAGGCTGAGTATATGCTTTATTGAGCACCAAAAAGTAAAAACACAGATGTGTTATGAATATAATGACTGTAAGTTGCTTTGAACGAGTTTGCAGTATTTTTCAACATCAGTCAATTCACATTGGAATCAAAGTGAAAATATAAAGAATCTGGAAAAGTCCTTCAGAATATTTTTTTCCTTCTTAAACATTCCAACATTCATACCTGAGGGGCAAAATGATATATACATATGTTAAAGCCCTTAGTTACACTAGAGCTTCCTAAATACTGTTGAGCTCACATTCAGTAATAACTCAGAGAAATAAAAACAGAGAGAAAAAAAAAAAAACTCATCATCTGTAAACACAGATAAAATAAAAGTTCTTCTTTACAAAATCTGTGGAAGGAAACCAACCAGAACATTCTCTGTTTGGGACCTCCACGCCCCTCTCAGCCTCATATAAATGCATAAAGTCATGCATACCACTTCCTACACAGAAGATGCTGTGTTTCTTATAAAAATTCCAAAGTAGGCAAGTAGTTTTGTTTCTCAATCCCCTTCCACAAAGGCTCATTTGGAGGCAAAATAAAGTTTTATCTCCCATGTTTACAGATGATAAAACTGAGTTTTTGTTTTGTTTCTTTGTGCTATTCCTCTGAGTTATTCTTGAATGTGTATCAGTATTTAGGAAAAGCTAAGGTATAACTAAGAGCTTTAATATATATATATATATTTTCCCCTAAGCTAAGAAATACAATATATTTCAACTAATAAAGAGCTTTACTAAGAGCATTTATTGGCACCACTTACCGTCGTTCACACAGTTGCAAAATCCACACTGATACCTCCTTCCTCCTTCAATGAACTGCATAAATGGGCACATGTAGGCTTTGCACCTGTTGCATCTGACTGGTCCATTCTCTCCATGATTTACCAAATAAAGGGGAGTCTATGAGAAGCAAGTAAAATGATGAGATAGGTGGGTATAAGATTTCAAGGTACTTCAGAAATACTGTGCAATAATTGTAATTTGGAAAGTCTTCTAATGGCATTCATTAAGGAACTCAATTCTTGGTGTTAGTCAGGAGTGTAAAGATGACTCTCTTGCTACCTTCTGAATTCAAAGAAATACCCAAACAAAGAATTTTTATCTCATTAATAAGGACACAAGTATATATGTATATTTTTGTATATGTCCATATATAGATTTATTTGTATGTGAAGACAGAGAGGAAAATATAACAATGCCAATAATATTTAATAAAGCACATGTTAAAAATGTCCTGGACACCTTATATCACATATTTTGCTAAGTTTGTAATATTATTGGTAAAAAATAAAGGAAGTGTGGGGCGCCTGGGTGGCTCAGTTGGTTAAGTGACTGCCTTCAGCTCAGGTCATGATCATGGAGTCCTGGGATCGAGTTTTGCATGGGGCTCCATGCTCAGCAGGAAGTCTGTTTCTCCCTCTGACCCTCTCCTTCTCGTGCTCTCTCTCTCTCTCTCTTCTCTCTCTCCCCCTCATTCTCTCTCAAATAAATAAATAAAATCTTAAAAAAAAAAAAAAAGAGTGAATTGAGTCTCATTTTAAAAGCTCTAGTCTGGATAGAGCTCTAGTTTGTTTAGATAGTCCCATCAAAAAATACAAAATGTTTCTTCAAAAATGCAACTCTATGAAGAAATATACAAAAATGTTCACTTTTCTGCCTTTTCTCGTTCTTTATCCTATGACAAGATGTACTCTCAAAGTCACTGGTCATGCTTTGCCAGAACTGAAAAAATAAATGTTTCAATTGCTTCTTCCTCATAAACATATACAGAAACCATTTTATAGCTTGAAATTGAAAAAGCTCAGCATTAGTCTGCCTTGTTTCTCAATTCTTTTGGCTTTCAGAATAAAACCACAAAGATTCTTCTTGCTTATATAAATCTCCCTTAAAGATAACATTTCTAGAAAAGCTTGAGAATTACAGGGTTTGGCATATTAACAAAGTTTTTCTTTAAAAAAAAGGATGTAAATGAACCAGACTGCTTTTTAATGGAGACCTGCAGAGGAGGAAGGCGGCGGATGAGCCAGGGTCAGAAGGCCATTTTCTACTCAACTTAGAAAACTGAGATTTACTATTTGTCCCTGTCCAGATGTTCAGTGTGAAAACTAATGCACACTGAGGTTTCAGAAATGAGTTGTGAGGTTTCACAGCAGAAAAAATAAGAACAACAACAGGTTTGGTATAGGAACACCGGGGTGGCTCAGTTGGTGAAGGGTCTGCCTTTGGATCAGGTCATGATCCTTGGACCCTGGGATCTAGCCCTGTCAGGCTCTCTGCTCCTCCGGGAGCCTGCTTCTCCCTCACCTGCTCCTGCTTGTGTTCTCTCTCTCTCTCTCTGTCAAATAAGTAAGATCTTAAAAACAGAAACCAGGTCTAGTATAATGTATAAAAGAATCGGGAAACGTTAAAAAAAAAAATTTTCAGGACTACTCCCTACCATTTCTGCACTGCCCTCTCCCTTACACTGTCCTCTCCCCGTCCTCTTGCCTCAAGGATGCCAGAAAATGAATTGGATTTCTCATATAGGGTCTCTTCTGATTCCTAATATAGGCATAGCTCTGGTGCCCCACTGGTAGGATTGCGACAGGGATTAAATGAGAGATTCATGTATGGTACCGAGCCCTGTGCCTGGCACAAAATTATTGAATAAAAGGTAATGGTTGCTGTCATACCTATACAGAACCACCTTTCCTCTCTCAAAATCACTGAGCTCAGGAGAGAGTATATTTAATGACAGAGTTATAGTTTGAGGTTATAGTTATAGGCTTGAGTTTCTAAAGGCATTTGTTTATATAAACATTTTGATTAGCTGACTCGTTTCCATAAACTACCACTGTTAAAATGATCTAGAAGGAAGGAAATCTACCTTCCAGGAAATTCTGATATAATCCAATGGATATAATCTAATGGTTAAAGCTGAGAGCCACAGAAGATTTTAAAAACCCTCCCGACAAGTTTGACTTAAATGTACACATACTGAAATATGGACACATACAATACTTCTTAATACGAACTGTGTGTTTGAGAGGCAAAAAATGACAAGTGACTGATTGTCCTCTTTAGCTGGTAATAATAATAATTAATCTGAAGGGACAAAAGGAAAGCAAACAAAAAGATGCATGTCCCAATCAGAAATTCTCAGGACGGAGAATGGAGAATTAGAGTAAGAAGTGAAAGATAACAAAAATGTAATAATGAGATGGCTTTTTCTAGATCAAAACTCCAATTATCTATCATGCTTTTGTTGTTCTGTTCTACAGCTTTACCTCTGAGATCAGAAGATGCTTTCAAGAATTAAACCAGGAATAAAGTCTTCAATTTGTCTGCACTCCAGCCAACTTTACTATTCTCATCCTTTTGAGAGTTCAAAGACTAGAATCAATTCCCTGGGAGACTTTAGAAATATGATGCCATTATTTTCCAGACAAAGCAGAGGTAATAGGAGGAAAATTAACCTTATTTTTACTGATATGACTTACCCAAAGGCAGACCCAGCCTAAAATTACCATGAAACTGTCGGCAACTAACACCTGAGCATTCCAGTCCTGGCAGATTCAAACTTGCAGAACCAAAAATGGATATGTAGTAATAAACTGGACTCCAATAGTGACTGTATCTAGGCCGTTAAATACATTTTTTTCTATTTTCAGTCTTTTCGAAACTGGATGATGGATAGGTAAGTAAGGTCTTCAGACAATTGAGGTGACAGTAAAGAATGTTAAAAGCTTTTTAACTGTTTACATTTCTTTTGGGGCAACAGGACAAGGGTTTCTAAATTACACTGCCTTATTTCATCTCTCTCAGGCCATGCTGAAAACTATCCGAGAATTTCTTTGCTCTCTCCAGATGTCTGCTTATCTGCTCTACAGTAGTCTGCATGAGCTCATAAATAGCTAATCTCACTTTCCTTCTGAGTTCAACTTTAGTGTATACAGCTTTTTTAAAAAAATCAAATTACTTCCCCCAAAACTCCAAGTTTTTTTTTCTCACCAAGTATATTATATATTTACTTCACTAACATTTTTCAGATTTTATAATTTTGTTTATAAATGTGCTTTAATCTTTTTGCCTCTAGTATATTCCTGCCTGCTCTTTCTTTTCTGTTCTTCTCTTAAACGAAAAAAGTGAAGGGTGGAGAGACTGGCTCTAAAAGCTTCATCTGGCTATTCTTAGTACTGGTCCTGTGTGGCATGAGTTTATACAACATAGAAGTGATGAGGAAGCTAAGCAAGGAAGAGGAAGGATAATATTTGAATCTTTTACTTGTAGTTTTGAATTACCGGGGGTATACTTGTCCTTTATTGGTACTAATTTTAATTAAGATGCTTTAACTGAATGAAATATCTCTCTTTTTTGTGCATGTATAATACCATGCTCCACACAGGTCCACAGGAAAGAATATAACTCACTGAGAAATGAGGTGCAGTGTTAAAATGATATCAGTGATTTAAAAACAAAACAAAAAACTTCTGGGTTATTTTTCCAAGTAAAAGGAGTAGACAACAAGATGTATCAATCAATAACTCCTTCATACTACTACTACAATTTTTAAAATTTTCTTATATCAATATATTATCAGTTTTCCAAGTATTCCTGCCATTCTCTCAGGTAACTGTAACATCTGTACAATAGGTGCTGAGTATATATTATGCACCTTGGTGGGGCATTCAGTCTGTCAGGATAGAAAAGACATTAAATAAACAGGCATGCAAATATGCAATTAAAAGAGTAAGGCAGGAATAGAAGGAAAAGATATATGATAATCATTAATAAAAGTTCTCTTTAGCATAAAAGGCAATTGGATTGTATCCCCAAAGCAAAAATAGATACTCAAAGAAAATGAAGTACAATGTAGATAGATCCCTAGTGAAGAACTGTTATGATTTGTAGCGTGTGTGCTTTGTTTTGGCATCTGTATAACTAAGAAAAGTTTGAATACACAGGTCTTGCTAGATAGTCTCTCTTTTAAATTAAAGATGAGTATCAGAAAGCACCTCAATATTAAAAGTTGATTATAACCAAACCACCACAACTGAAGAAAATATGACTGTTTTTGTACACAGATCCAGTAGATGGCGCTGTGCAACTAAAAATTAGAACTATATAATTTACTCAGCAGGTAATAATTATGTCACATTCATTTTCTGTAACTCTACTAACATTTAACTAAACTTATGCCAGCTATTACTGTCACAAAATTAATAAACCTATACTTTGCTTGAAAAAAAATTAATGGTTAAAAATATCCTGGATGTGCTTCTTCCTCTCTCTCTGCCTACTTGTGATCTCTGTCAAATAAATAAATAAAATCTTTAAAAAAAAAAAAAAAAAAAAAAAAGGGCGCCGGGGTGGCTCAGTGGGTTAAGCCGGGGCCTTCGGCTCAGGTCATGATCTCAGGGTCCTAGGATCGAGTCCAGCATCGGGCTCTCTGCTCAGGAGGAAGCCTGCTTCCTCCTCTCTCTCTCTCTCTCTCTGCCTACTTGTGATCTCTCTCTGTCAAATAAATAAATGAAATCTTTTAAAAAAAATATCCTGGATGAAACAAAAATTAAACAACATGAAATACAGGCTACTTTAAGCATAAATTTAGAAATTACAGAATTTGGGGTGTCTGCGTGGCTCAAAGCCTCTGCCTTCAGCTCGGGTCATGATCCCAGGGTCCTGGGACCGAGCCCCACATAGGGCTCTTTGCTCTGCAGGGAGCCTGCTTACCCCCCCCCCCCCCCCCCCCCCCCCCCCCGCCTGCCTCTTTGCCTACTTGTGATCTCTATCTGTCAAATAAATAAATAAAATCTTAAAAAAAAAAAATTACAGAATTTGTCAAAATTACTGAATATGATAGCCAAGAAAAAGTTACTCTAAATTTCTAATCCCTACCAATTTTCCCTTGACGTGGGAAAATATGTAACTCCAAAGTGCAGCTGGCAACATAAAGATGACCTGGTAAGAGGGGCCAGAGTCCACTTGCTACTTGCCACATTCACATCAAAGGCCAAAATAACAAAGCAAAGTCAGTGAAGCTTGCCTCATGGTGCTCAGCAGTACACTGTGATGGAGAAATTCTTTCTTTTTCTTTTTTTTTAAATTTAAACTTTTATTTATTTGAGAGAGAGAGAGAGAGAGGGAGAGTGCACACATCTGAGTGTGGCCGTGGAAGGGAGAAGGAAAGAGAGATTCCTAAGCAGATTCCTCACTAAGCATGGCCAACTTGGCCAACTTGGGGCTCAATCTCCTGACCATGAGATCACGACCTGAGCTGAAACCAAGTGTTGGACACTTAATCAACTGCACTATCCAAGCTCCCCAAGAAATTATTTTCCAAAGCAAACATCCACCTTCCTGTTAGAACATCAAATCACGAATTGTGGTGTGGATGAAGGGAGGAACAGGACAGAGAGGCCAAATCCAAGACTTCAGGAACACCTTGACTTAGGAAGGTTACACTGGCCCATATCCAGGATATTGCTGGGTGAAAACTGTCTCACATTGCCCCATACCTGCCTCCTTATTTTTCAGCATCAGAATTCTATATAAGATTTCTAGAAGTTCTAATACACGCACACAAATTCTGTAACTACCTACTTTCCCCTGTCTTTCAATATTTGTTTACTAATTTTGAAAAAGAAAAAAACAAACGTATTTTCCTTTTAAAAATAGAATTCTCCTCCCTTTTTTCTCCCTTTATATCCTTCAATAGAAAGGTCAAATTAAGTAATCAGTCTCCTGGGCTAGACAGTTGTCCCAACATGACCAACAGTCTACTTCACTTAGTGCCTGAAGGAAATACCTGAGCTAAATAGTTACAGGAAAGGGGAGAGGAAATTTTTGCTCATGTGGGTCCTAAATCAGATCAAAAGTTTCAATGTAAGAGGATCTGTGGAAATGTAACAAACACGGTCCTCCAGCTTGATAAAGGGTCATATTCTACATCAATTATATTCTCTTATAAATCACTAATAAATAGGTATCTCTAGCAGCAATAGTTTCATACTGTCAAATGCATTTTGTCATGCAGCTACTTCTTGGGATTGGAGTACTGCTCATTTTTTTTTTTTTTTGGCTCTATATCAAAAAGAGGTCAGTTGATAACTTGGATTAATTGGGGGGATGTAAGTAGAAGCACAGAAATGGTATATGAAAAGATAATCCAGAACCTGTGATGAACAACTACCCTTTAAAAATGTTAAACATTCAGACTATTAGGCATGCTGGAAAGCAAGCAGGGCTAGATTCCAGAGGATTATGCCCAGAAGTTAGAATGAAAAAGAGAGTCTGTATCAAGTGCACTTGTTAAAGACATTTCCATAGGAAAGAGAAATAAGAAGCAGCTTGTATGTGTTTTCTATCTTTAGCCTTGCCATATATGACATTCAGTCAGCCTCCATGGAAAGAAAGGGAACAGGGCAATAGGCTACTTACTGTACACAGATTTTCTAAACAGCAGTAGTGTTGTGTTTGACTTTTTAAAATAACAAAAATAGCATGAAAGAATATTTTTGAATGCCTTTAAAAAATGTTTTATGCATCTTTTGAAAAGAAACAGAACCTGTTAATAAAAACATCCAATGCATTGTAATAATTCTAAGCATATACTTATACTTTCTAAGGATGTTTTTAGTTGATCTTTGTACATCTAAACCTTTGTGTTTTCATATTCCCAGAAAAGCATCCTCTTGTTAGAGTACACTTCAAAGATTATTTTCAGCTTTTTTCTCTTCAACATCATTGGTAGCCTATTTATTCTTACAGCTGGCTTAGAGCTTACATTGGATTTGAAGATCTTTTTCATTTGGGTGTGGGTTTTTTTTTTTTCCATGGGGGGGTGTTTTTGTATCATTTTATACATTCAGCCCAGAAAATTCTGAAAAATGTTACTGATTCTAACATATAGTAAGATCATAACTATTACCTAGTATTATTTGTAGTTTAAAATGCTTTTAAATACATGAAAATACCATTTTGATGTTGAGATACTAACAAACTTGGGAGTGGGAATTATCATCCGTGGGTTCAGAAAGAATGGAAGGTCAGTGATGAAAAGTGACTTTTCCAGTAAAACTGCAGGTTGCCTCTTGAATTCTTCATTTACTCCACCTATTGGCCTCCTCTGCACTATAGGTACCAAAACTCCTTTGCAGATTGCTCCTATAGAAAAGCCTATGATTTCAATGAAAGGCGTCATTATTCATGGCCTATGATTTGAACCAAGCCCTCACTGCTCCCTGATAACTATTAAATGTCTCCTGTCATCTCTCTTCCTCTCTCTATAGGAGCTATAGCGAGCTCCTCCAAATAAGCTCTCTTTCCATTTCCTTAGCAGATCATTTTGTCTTCCTGTTCAAAACTAGACGACCTCAGAGAGGAACTCTTTGACTTTCTTCCACTAATTTGCTAGCATCTACTTAATATTTTCCTTTCTCTCCCTCTCCTATCACAAGGGAAGGCGTGTCTCTTTAACCACTGATTTGGCAGAGACCTTGTCTAAACTGGAAGCAAGTCTCAAACTGGCCCCTGAGGACTGGCTTTGACATGTCAGCTGTATGTTCCCTTATTATCTTGTGACTGACAACAGTCACCATTCTGCTTTACTTTTCAGTATCACTAGTAGATTCTCATATCCATGACTCACAAGTCTAACATGTTTATTGTTGTATTTCCTAGAGCACAATGTCTGAGAGAGTGGGCAGTCAACAGTTTTTGAATGAATGAACGAAATACCTATCAGGTACTCACAAATACACTATTGTAATCTCATGGCCGCTCATGATAGGTGCTGAAGCAAAAGGCACTAATGAAAGAGGAAATCACTTATGGTCAACAGGGTGGGGTGGTCAATAAAAGCTATTTTCAAGGAAGAGATGAGCAATTATGAGGAGTTATATTTTCATGGACTGACAGAAAAAAAATTCTAATCAGTAAGAATAGTGTAACACAAGAGAAAAAGCTTAGGTATGTTGGTAGCTAGTAGGCAAGCAGCCTAAATCAGCTGATAAGAAGGGAGATAAAGAAGAAAACTGGACTGGTGGTGAGCCTTCAAAGCCAGGTACGTCCCAAATGGCCACGTTTAACACACACACAAACACACAACCACACACACCTCAAATCAGTTGTTATACTACATGGTAACAATTCTGACAGAAGATAGTTAAGAGATTTCGCCATTCAGTAAATAAATGATGTCTTTAAAAAAACAGTACATCTGGCATAGGTTTTGAAACCTACTTCTAAATTAGTGAATTCTAACATGTTTTACAATTAATCTGAGAGATTTCTAGAATTTGTTTCATCTCCTATATTTTATCCAGTTCATAAAACTCTAAAAAATAAACTCAAAAGATGTTTGAATATTTTAGTTCTAATTTTTAAAGTAAATTTTTTAGGGTGGGGGAAAGAGTGAGAGGGTGAGACAGAAAATACCAAGCAGGCTCCACGCCCAGCACACAGCCCAATGTGGAGCTCAGTCTTAAGACCCTGAGATCACGACTTGAACCAAAATGAAGAGCTAGACACTTAAATGAGCCATCCAGGCGTCCAAAAGTAAATTTCTAACTTAAAAAAAAAAAAAAAAAAAACCTCACGGGATGCCTGGGTGGCTCAGTCAGTTAAGCA
This sequence comes from Mustela nigripes, assembly GCF_022355385.1. NCBI lineage: Eukaryota > Metazoa > Chordata > Mammalia > Carnivora > Mustelidae > Mustela > Mustela nigripes. The sequence goes on from NC_081557.1 coordinate 180,003,920, forward strand.
TCTGTCTTTGGCTCAGGTCATGATCACTGGGATCCTGAGATTGAGTCCCATGTCAGGCTCCTCACTCAGCAGGGAGCCTGCTTCTCCCTCTGCCCCTCCCCCTGCATGTTCTCTCTCCCTCTCTCAAGCACACACACTCGTGCTCTCTCTCAAATAAATAAATCTTTAAAAAAAATTAACTCCTTATTACCATATGTAAACTTTAGGTTCACCACTAATCCCCAAGGCCTTCATTACAGAGTAAATTCTCAAAAAATAGTTGTTTCATGACTGACAAGGAGGGAGAGACAGAAGAAAAAAACTGGTTCGAAAGAAGTCTGAATAACAACAAAATAAAAAATGAAGGGAGTCATGTTTAAACTTGAGGATATGTGCCAGTATTTCTATCACAAAAGATTACGTCTGGTTGTGATAAACCCTAATATGCTAAGTTCATCCCAAAATATGCACAAATAGGAGACTCTTTTCCTGCAATGGCCAAATGTGTCTTAAAGCAAACACAGCTGTAACCCTTCTACCCATGGCCTCTAATGCCAGAAGGGCTTTTTAGTGGAAAGGTCAAGTTAGACCATATGCTAAAGTCTAAAGAAGGGCTCCCTCTGGTTAGAGGGCATCCACAGTTTCAAAAGAGAAAATAAGTATCAGAGAAGAGCCCGTCATAATACCAGTTTTCCTGAACAGCAGTCCTAGTTCATGACTAGATTATAAATGGTAGGTAATGGTTCTAGACCAAAAAGGTCAGTTTAGACTGGGCATGCTGACGCAGTCTTTCAAGGTACAGGTACACGTGCAAAGATGAGCATCACTTTACTTGCTGGAACAGATACTGGAAACTTGTGAGTAAGACACTTCTTCTGAGGGGAGAAATTCTAGAGTTGAGAGATATTTTCCCACATTTCTTTTAAACCTTGACCTATTATAGTTTATCTTTTATCCCTAAGGGAGAATTATATTTTGTTGTCTAATTATAGGCCACTTGCAGAAGACATATTTGCTCTAAGAATGCACAGAGAATGAAAATATATTTTAGACTTAAAAGCCCTATGAATTGTTTTTTTCTTCCATAACAAAATAATTGGCAGTTTTCTGTTCCTCAAAGGAAAGTTGTAAAATACTACACTTTAAAGACGAAAGTATTAAAAATAAGAAGCCTAGAGGCACACTCCCTTTGTCTCTCTGGCAGAATTGTAAGTTAACCAGAGTCTTCGCTCCATTTATCTCACTTCTTTATATAGCCATGAAAACACCCTCAAAACATTTTCCTCTATGCATGAGTCAATTCTTCCTTTCTTTATTTTTTTTTAATTCAAGTTATTTAACATACAGTGTGGTATTGGTTTCAGGAGTAGAATTTGTGATTGATCATGTACATTCAACATCCAGTGCTCATCCCAATGAGTGCTCTCCTTAATACCCACCACCCATTTAACCCATCCACCCACCAATCTCCCTCCAGTAACCCTCAGTTTGTTCTCCATAGTTAAGAGCCTCTTACAGTATGCCTCCCTCTCTGTTTTTATCTCATTTTATTTTTCCTTCCCTTCCCCATGTTCATCTGTTTTGTTTCTTAAATTCCACATATGAGTGAAGTCATGTATTTATCTTTCTCTGACTGACATATTTCACTTAGCATAATACATTCTCATGTTGTTGCAAATGGCAAGATTTCATTCTTTTTGATCACCTGAGTTTCATTATATGAAGTTTCATTTCATATCTCATTGTACATATATATATACCTCATCTTTATCCATTCATCAATCAACATTTGGGCTCTTTCCATAATCTGGATATTATTGATATCAAACATATGCCCCTTCAAATCAAATACCTAGTAGTGCAATTGCTGAGTCCTAGGGTAGTTGTATTTTTAACTTTTCTTTGACAAAGCAGGAAAGAATATCCAATGGGAAAAATGTCTCAAGAAATGGTGTTGGGAAAACTGGATGGTGACATGCAGAAGAATGAAACTGGGTCATTTTTTACACCATACACAAAAGTACATTCAAAAATGGATAAAAGACCTAAATATAAGACAGGACACCATCAAAATCCTGGTGAAGAGCACAGACAGCAACCTCTTTGACCTTGGCCACAGCAACTTCTTGTTAGATATGTCTTCTGACATATCTAACAAGGGAAACAAAAGCAAAAATGAACTATTGGGACCTCATCAAGGTAAAAAGCTTCTGCAAAAAGAAGGAAACAACCAACAAAACCAAAAGGCAGCTGATGGAGTGGAAGAAGATATTTGCAAATGATGTATCAGATAAAGGGTTGGCATCCAAAATCTATAAAGAACTGATCAAACTCAACACCCCCCCCCAAAAAAAACAAATAATCCACTGAAGAAATGGGTAGAAGATATGAACACTTTTCCAAAGACATCCAGATGAATAATAGACACATGAAAAGAGATTCAACATCACTCAGCATCAGGGAAATACAAATCAAAACTACAGTGAGATACCATCTCATACCTATCAGAATGGCTAAAATTAACATCACAGGAAAAAATAGGTAGTGGCGAGGCATGGAGAAAGGGGAACTCCCTTACACCACTGATGGGAATGCAAGCTGGAGTAGTCATTCTGGAAAACAGTATGGAGGTTCCTCAAAAAGTTTTTCATTTCCAAAGAAGACAGACAGATGGCCAACAGACATGTGAAAAGATGCTCAACATCACTCATCATTAGGGAACATAAGTCAAAACCACAATAAGATAACCACCTCACACCTGTCCGAAGGGCTAAAATCAGCTACACGAGAAACAACAGATGCTGGTGAGGATGTGGAGAAAAGGGAACCCTTTTGCACTGTCAGTGGGAATGCAAACTGGTATAGCCACTCTGGAAAACAGAATGGAGGTTTCTCAAAAAGTTTAAAAAAAAAAAAAAAAAGATTCAAGCCTTCATTTAACTGACACCTTCCATCAGGCTGATTGGACTATCCTACTTAATCTGAAACCTGCCATCTACCACTCTTCCCAGGCAGCCTTCATCTCCCTAACACTGCTCTGTTTTCTCCTTCTTCCACATATTACCTCATTTACTCAGTCTGAGGTCTATTGTCTTGTCTCTCACCATTAAAATGTAAGCTCCAAGAGGGCAGGCAGAGATCTTTATCTGTTTTGTTCACTGACATATCTGAGGTACCAAGAAAGAACAGTAAGTGGCACATTTTGAGTGAACAATAAATATCTGATGAATTAAATCCTTATTGGAATAAGTTAGAATGAATGAATGAATAAATAAATATTCATTCATCCAGTCCAATCTGCTGTCAATGTAAATATTGCTTAGGTACCCCACATATAAGTGTTCCTGGAGACTGTCCTGCTCCTTGTAGGACCTTTCTCCTTGGAGAATTTATCATTTTTAAGACAGTGGCACTGAAGTCTCCAAGGAACACAGAAGACCTCATCAGTGACTGGAAAATGAAGCAATGAAACAATGCTGTAAGTGGAATGTTTCTCCCATGTGACAATAACCAGCCCCCTCTTCAACTCAGAAAGAGTGTCTAGACAGCTCGCCCACCAGTACCCACTGCCGCTCCTCTAGGAAACTGGTCTCCTTGGACATCTTCCAACACCCTCCAGGAAGCCAAGGCTCTGTGTGTGTATGTGGCTTTTAAAATATATATTTATCTTTTAATTGTGATAAAATATATATGACAAAATTCACATTTTAAAATGTATAGTTCAGTGACATTAAGCACCTTCATTAAGCACAACATTAAGCATCTTCACACTGTTGTGCAAACATCACCACCATCCATCTAAAGAACTCCCTTCATTTTGCAAAACTGAAATCCTGTACCACTTCCTAAACCACTTCCATGGGATATGGCAAATCACCAATTGTGAGTTAACTTGATTTGGGCAAATAGCCAAAAGCCATTTGGCGGAAAGACTTGAAAATAGGGTTAAAAAAAAAAGTTGAAAAAGATTTTCACTTAAAAATGCATGTGACCAATTCAAAAGCATCTGGAGGAAAAAATACATCTATATACTTATTATACCATCATTAATAAACTGCAGGGAGAGGAAACATGGCTTGATTTATCATATAAACAAAAAAAATTGATGAATATGAGCTAATATGCATTTTCTATCACTTTAAGGAGAAATGTAAAAAAAAAAAAAAAAGGAGAAATGTAGACAAAATTATGTTTGGAGTATTTAGATAAGACTTTTTCAAAATTTTTAAAACTATACCAGAAAGGGAGTATGGTACATAGTAAACCAAAGAAACTTAGATCTCATTCCCATGTTCAAATACTTCAATTTACCTCAGTAGTTCAGTTTCGGATTAAGAAAAGTAACTTCTGGTGGATGAGCTCCATGATAGATATACACACCAGATTTTACAATTTTGGCTCTTCTGTTTTACCTGCATTTTGCAGAAATATTTTTCCTGAAAGTCAATGATGCTCTTATTTTCCCAAACAATGAATAACATTTTAAAGATTTTAATCTTCTCTTTACATGTCTCAGATATCCCCCCTCTTTCCACTCTCTCATAAATATATACACACACCAACACAGTATATATCTTCATATTTACAGTGAGATAATTTTGAAAGCAACAAACATTTGGGGTGGGGGGTGTGGATAAAACTGAAACCCAAGCTAAACTTAGGAAGAATTTAATTGTCCTGGAAATCCTTTAGGCAACTGTTATCCTAGTCAGCACAGGTGTTTTTGTTTGCCAGCAATACTAAAAGCAAGGATAATTTCCAGTAAGTATACAAATGGTGATTTTTCATAACATATGTGTAAGAAAGAAAATATTTTCTTTGATATAGAACACGGAAATGCAAGTAAATGTCAGATGCCTGGATAGAGAGGACACCAAAATGCCCGTCCAGCTTTACCTTGGTTTCTAGATGGTCATTTCCTCTTTTATTTACTTTGTAATTCATTCAGCTACAAAAACAACATTTACACACAAAGTAGATGCTCAATAAATGTTAAAGCATATAGATCTCTATTCTGAAACTTTCATCAAACTATTTGTTTCCAAAATTCTAAATTACTTCCACATATAAATGATTCTGAGTAATGAAAATATTGTATTAAATATTTATTCAGTACAAAAACGTTCCAGGGACTGTTTTAGGTCTTGAGAGTGCAATAGTAAGGAAAAATCAGATGGGATCCCTACTCTCATGGAACTTAACTGGAAGAAAGACATCCAACAAGTACACAAATAAAAAACTGCAAATTGTGACACATGATACGAGAGGAGCTACAAGGAGTTTAAACATGGGATATCCTGGGAGGCTCCCCTGAGGAGGTGACTTCGAAATGAAATCTAAAAGTTGAATAGAAATTAATTAGGCTAAAAAGACAGGATAGTGTGTGAGAGATTAAGGGGAAATTATTCCAGCAAAGGTCCATGAAGAAGCTTATGAAAAACCAAAAGCTATAACTGTTTATGCAACTACTTGAACAATACAGATAGAAAATTATGATATACTACCAAAAAACAGGTACCATGTAACATTTCTTTTTAAAAACGTAAATGAGCAGCTAACTCTTTCCACTTACATATGAATATAAATGTGAAGGTTATGTCAATTTCCTCCTTAGGTAAGATGTACAGCTAGAATCACTGAAGGTATATGATAACATTCCTCTTAAATGTATACATTTCAAGTAAACTTAAGTTACTATAGTTCATATTTCTCCTCGTTGTATACAGCACATTCTCCAAATCAATGATTGCTGAGTTAAAGTTTTCCATGGAGGAATTTAACACTGTATTTGTGTTTATTTGTATTTTGTATTTTTTAATTTGTATTTTGCAAATAATCATACTAATAATGACAAAGATGATAACAAGAGTAACTATCATTCCTTATATCAGCTTACTATTTTTAAGCAGATATCAGGTAACTAGAGTTATCATAATTTTATTTAAGAAATGAGGCCCTAAAAGTTAAGTACTTTCAAGGTCCCACTACCAGAAGTGGCGCAGTTAATCTGTACACCCAACTGCATCTGACTCCAAAACATTTGCTTGCTTTACTCATAATTATGCCCAACTCCTGACAAAGAATCACTTCAAAAATCACTTGTGCTTCAGAGAAACTTGGGTGTCATATTCGGACATGAAAGGTTTGCACGTTTTCTTTTCCCTCTCCTTCCCTCCTGCTCTCCTTCCTTTCTTCTCAAAATAGGATTTTGTTTAAAAAAATTTTTTTTGGCTTTTTATCAGTGGGATGCCTAGTAAACTTTTAAATATAAAATTTTAAATTTTTTGTTCTCTCATACTTGATCACTAAGATGATATCAACTGCATAAATTATAAGCCCTTGTATTATCTAAATATCCATAAATCTGGAGTAAAGTTAGAACCATGAACCAAAGCATAGTGTATTTTCACTGATTCTAAAATCTCATCAATTTTAAGAGATATAAGAACTTCCAACTGAACAGGACACAATGCCAAGAAGTCACGGTTAATAAGAGATATTCCTAGGGGCGCCTGGGTGGCTCAGGGGGTTAAGCCTCTGCCTTCGGCTCGGGTCATGATCTCAGAGTCCTGGGATCGAGCCCCATATCAGGCTCTCTGCTCAGTGGGAAGCCTGCCTCCCCCTCTCTCTCTGCCTGCCTGCTTACTTGTGATCTCTCTCTCTCTGTCAAATAAAGAAACAAAATCTTTAAAAAAAAAAAAAAAAAAAGATATTCCTATTTCAGAAACGTCCAAAATGTGGGCCTTAGAATTGATGAAAATGGTAGCAAGAGGCTCTAAAATATTTCCTCTCCAGGGTGGGTATTGTATGTCCAGTGAGACTGGTCCTGGGTCCCACGTTATGGATGCCACACACTCAGTCACCAGGCATGGAAAGTCATAAAACTCACAGTTCCTGAAAATTAAATCAAAGCAGAATATTTTCTTCTTTATTCTTATTTCTCTGGAAGGTATTCTCCATTCAGTAAAAAATGAAGATTTCCGTGAATAATTTGGTGATTGAGAAATAAGCTTGGTGCATTTATCGTCTACACTGTAAGTTAAAATAGAATTCTAATAACCTTTGCCCTGACAAATGTGACTCCCCCTGTATGTCTGCTGTAACCCCATTCTAAAAAGGGACAACATTCTGTTCTTCAGCTGCCAAACTTTTTCATAGCACTATATAAACAGTGACCAAAATTGTTAAGGGGTAAGATTCAATTTCTAAAGTAATTTTATAAATCAAAGTATTTTAAATGTTATATTCATAGTTCTATTTCTATTTGAGTACATGTATTTTATTTTTCCAAGTTTTTATGTTAATACCCTCTAAAATATTGCAATAAAGCAGACAACCTCAGATTATAATGCACATATTAAAAATAGATCAGGCTCTTGAAGCTTTCATTTCAGAATAACTTAAGTTATAAGTATTCTTAAAGTTTTTTAAAGGACACAATATTGTCATAATCGATTCCATTTCAGGACACGTTTTTCACTAAAGCTGGCTATAATTGGGCCAATTTTACCTATGTAAAATACAATTTATATATATAAAAGTATATATATATATATCATATATATAAAATACAATTTATAAATTTTTACAATTTATCTATGTAAAAAATGCATAGTCTTACAATCTTCATGTGCTTTTTAAATGAATAATATACTCCAGATTTCTTTTATTAAAAATATGATATAGACAAAACCACTTTGGGATGGGTTGTGCAATTTGTTCACAAGAATTTCTAATAACATATAGGATGTATGATAAATTCATGGTAATCCACGCTGAACACACAATAGAGTGGACAAGAAGGGTAGACACTAGCGGCTTTCTAGACCTACAGGACATCAGAGCCAGACTGCTCCTTCTTGGGAATAAAGGCCCAAGGTCACAATACAAGCCACAGCAGAGACCTAAAGTCATTTCCTGGCTTCAAACCCAGTGTTCCACCATTTGGTTACTTTGGAGAAAATAGCCAATTTTTATTGGTTCCTGAAATATTGTTATTATGATCAAAATTTCTTCCTACTTGTTTCACTGTTCTGCTCTTCATGATGAAATATAACCTCCTTAATATATGATTGAATACACTGAAATGCGTATTCATTAGTATGTGCTAGAATACATCTACAATCTCTCAAACGATTTTTTTCGTTACAGAGTTTGCTAGAGGGGTGAATGGGTTTAGAAGGGAAATCTGCAGTCACTCAAAAGTACAAAATAAAATAGGATAGCCAAAGTAAGATTAAAGACTTTACATTAAGTGACATATTTGCCAACAAGGAACTTAATAATTAAGACATACTGTGCGAGGGGCACCTGGATGGCTCAGGTGGTTAAACGTCTGCCTTAGGCTCAGGCCACAATCCTAGGTTCCCTCTCCCTCTGACCAACACCACCCCCAACTGCTCACGCTTGCTTACTCTCTCAAATAAATAAACTCTTAAAAAAAAAAAAAAGACTTAATGTGCTAGAAAAATATTAATTTAGAAGCCTAAATATCTAAAATTCAATCACTGTTCTGTAGTTTGGTTTATCTCTGTCTTCTAAACCTCTATCCAACCCCGAGAGTGCATTTCTTCAACTGGGACCTTTAGGGCATGCCCAGCCCAAGGCCGGATTTTGGATGGTCTTTGCCTTTAAGGAATAGTAAGCTGTAGCTTAAAGTCACAAGACTTCAAGAAAAGAGGTTAAGACAGACACTTCAAGATAACTCTCCAGCTTAAAGGAGCAAGAAGCCCATTACTTAAACTATTGCCAGCAAGAAAAAGCTATTCTATGTGTTTAATGAAATAAAACCTCAAACAAGATCATTAAAGGCAGATGTAGCCAAAGAAGCTAGATTTTGAAATTTCAAGTTCTAGCAGCATTTCTCCCAGCTCTACAACTTAATAGCCTCAGAACCTGTATAGCTTCTACATCTACAAAACTGGGATAAAACCTACTTCACAAGCTGCTATGTGAAAGATAACATACAGACATAATACTAGAGTAAGACCATTTTTCCCCGTGATGCATTAAGCCACAGTGTAAACTCCGCTGAGACTGTCAATTCACACCAGCAAGACTGGTTGAAAAGTCAGATGCATGACGACCAAGCAATCACTCCTGCAGTTGATACATATAAAATCCACCCATGACATAATGTGTTCGTATTGGGTTTGACCTCTGACCGTCTTTTCCTTTTTTCTTAACCCCCTTTGTCAGTTTTTTGACATCCATTCCTTTTTCTCTCCAATGGCTTCTTCCTATCTACTCAATCTATCAGAATATGACTCCTCAATAAGAAAAAATAATTTAAACAGTTTTTAATAATAGGACAAGCTTCTTCAAGTCATAAGTAGGATAAAACTTACCTGAACCCTAAACTCCATAGAACGAAGATGTCCCCATCAGAGTTTTTTCCACACTGCCCCAAAAATTAACTGGGTACTTGCAAATTTTCTGTAAGTCATAGACACAAGTAACTGGTCTTGTTTTTTCCCCCATATCCCTAAAGTTCACCTTAGTTCCTAGCACAGAGTAATTAGGGGATTATAAATCAAGTGAATTGTAAAGGGTTGAATAAAATTTTATCTGCACTACATTAATTCAACAAGAAAGGAAATTACTTTGACTATTATATCCATTTATAATCTAAAAAAATATAAACAGATATTTCTGAATCTAGTCACAGATGCAGGAAAAGCTTCTGCCATCTGGTTTATAGGTGAAATAACTTAATGTCAAGTATAATCAGATGTATGCACTTGTCAAAAATATAAAGATTTCCCATTTTGAAGAAAATGCAAAATTAAATATAATCTTTAATCCTTTTGCATTGGAAGTCTATTTCATGTCTACCTTCGTTCTTAAAATACAGCATCAAAAAAAAAAAATCACAGATTACTCAACAGAAGAGCTTACAAGATAACCAATTACTTCTCCTGAATAAATTCCTCATAGTTAACTTCACTGAATGTGGCAATGGGTTTCACTTGAAACACACACACACAAAATTAAAATTTACAGTAAGGAACATCAAATCTTAACAATGATGACATATATATGCATACAACTCCAAAGCAAATAAATGCTCGCAGGGCACATTCTCTAATCATAACTGCTTGGATTAGGTTTATTTTTTATAGGCCGTTGCTAACACAATGGCATGCTTTAAAAGGTTCTGTCAAAGAGAACCAACTAAAAAAAACCAACTGTATTAAATCCTTTTAAAAAATCCTGCCTCATCCAGCTCACCACCACAGGGTAGCAGTGACAGTCCCCAGGGCCAGCGGCTCACCTCACTGAGGCCCAGTTAATCCCCAAAGAGGAGACAAGTCTTCTGAGAGCACAACCTTTAGGAACTTCTTCCTGATGCTTTAACATCTCTTTCATATTTCTTATTTTTTTTTACCTGTAAGCTTATTTCAACAAATAAAAATAAATGTATTTTTTTCTTTCTTTTTTTTTTTTAAGATTTTTATTTATTTATTTGACAGAGATCACAAGTAGGCAGAGAGGCAGGCAGAGAGAAAAAGAAACAGGCTCCTGGCTGAGCAGAGAGCTTGATATGGGGCTTGATCCCAGGACCCTGGAATCATGACCTGAGCCGAAGGCAGAGGCTTTACCCCACTGAGCCACCCAGGCACCCCAAAAGTAAATGCATTTCTTTAACCAGAGAATATCTCCATCCAACTCAGAAGACACTGCTACATAAGAGACACTCATCCTTCTTAAATATAGTATATTCACTAAATATCATACAATTTCATTTGTCAATTATACCTCTCTCTCTCTCTCTCTCTCTATATATATATATATACACACACACACACACACACACACATTATTCTCTCTATATATATGAGAGAATAAAATATATGTGTATATTATATTCAGGGTAATCCTGTTCTTAAAGGTCTAAGGAAAAAGGAAGAGCTTCTTCTGTAGAGAGAGCTGTTATAGGAAAAAACAGTACTGTCAAAATACATTTACCAGCGTGCAGAGTCTCTTGCAATATGATAAGAATAAAGGACAAGGGGTGATGGAGAGGAGAAGGGAGTTGAGGAAAATTGGAAGGGGAGGTGAACCATGAAAGACTATGGACTCTGAAAAACAATCTGAGGGTTTTGAAGAGGCGGGGGGGGGGGGGGGGGGAGGGTGGGGAAACCAGGTGATGGGTATTAGAGAGGGCACAGATTGCAAGGAGCACTGGGTGTGGTGCAAAAACAATGAATACTGTTACGCTGAAAAGAAATAAAAAATTAAAAAAAAAAAAGAATAAAGAATGTTATTTTCTCAAGTAGAGCTTCTCCCTAAGTCAGATTCCAAAAATAAGTCACCACTCTGAACTCACACATTTATTACTTTGGGAAGCACAAAGACTAAAATGCATCCTAAGTTTTCACCAAAGGGGGAAAAACTTGCTGGTTGGGAGATGGTGTTTGGTTAGATTAAACAACTTTGTTAAATAGAAAACATACACATTTAGTCTGTGTATGAAATGTATAAATGCATAGAGGGGGTGGGGGTGGGCTTGAACTAACATCTGAAAGCTTTTCTCAATATTTTTATTTTCAGGAACATGTTACCGAAAAATTTCACTGTTAATAGTAAGTGGTGATAACAAGAAGGTGGTTTTCATAGCCTTTGAGATGTCCACTCATTCTCCTTATAGTGTGGCAGAATGCTGCCTTTATAGATTCTTGTTTGGGGTATGAATAACTGCTGAATTTTGTTTTGTTCATTGGTGGTTGGTCCCCCAGGCAGCTGTCTCATGGGGAGGAGCAGGGAGGAGAGGTTTCTGCTAGTGTCCAGTTGAAAACTGTGCAAATTCATTGAGGTGAACAAGGTCCACTCAAGCTAACACTGCCTAGGGGCAGAAATCCCATGTATCCCATACTGATACAGAGTAAAGTTGCTACCTGGCTTTCTTTCAAGGTAGAAGTGTTACCTTCTGCTTATAAAAGTAACAGATGACTGTAAAATGATTCAGATAGCATAGGAATGAGTAAGGTAGAGAGTGTATGTACATCTGCAGCAATCCCATCCTCTCCGAGATGTGTCAAGGGTTTGCTATAACCTTCTCTCAGGCACACTCATGTTATTATATTTCCTTCAATTTTAGGATTCATATTTTAAATTTTCACATCTCTGGAATCTTACACATCTTAAAGGGGATACACACAGTTACAATAGTGTTTGTCTTACTAATAATCATGCCACACAGCTGTTGGAAAGAATAAGGCAGCCCTGTAGGTAGTGACATGGTAGGAGTGCCAGACAAGTTAATGGAAAGGAGAGAGCATATGCTATAC
>NC_081557.1:180016688-180062345 GCF_022355385.1 Mustela nigripes
AGTCCCACATCGGGCTCCTTGCTCAGCAGGGAGCCTGCTTCTCCCTCTGCCTCTGCCTGCCATTGCCATTCTGTCTGCCTGTGCTTGCTCTCTCCCTCTCTCTCTCTCTGATAAATAAATAAAAAAAAAAATTTAAAAAAAAAAAATTCAGTGAGTGGCTACTTAAGATATATGCACTTTATTGTAAATCAATTTTGCCTCAAAAGGAAAAATAATCTGTAAGAAAATAGTGAACTCTCATGAATGATATGCATGCTGGAATATTTAGTGGGCAGTATTCCTAATTACTGCCCGCAATTTACTTTGAAATGCATAAAGAAAAAGATGGATTGATGAACAGATGAAATAAAAGGTGATAAAAACAAGTATAGTTAAATGTTAATGATAGAATCTAGGTGTTCACTATAAAATTCTTTTAAATTTTCTGTATGCTTGAAAATTTTCATAATAAAATTGTTGAAAAATAGTTAAAAATTACTTCTAGCTATTATTGAAAACACACATACACATTATATTTAGCATGGATCTCTGTCATTACACATCAGTTTACCTTATCTTTATTAAGCCCAGAGATTTTAAAGAGGATTTTATGGACATTAATATTAAATTTCTCAGACCATCCTATAAGAGACCATACTTAAAATAAGTAAATACTGAGCACACTTCTTGACTTACAAATATGAGACTATACTGCATATAAGACTGGCTTCTAGGAACAGCCTCTTCTCTGCCCCACTCTACCCCCAAAGAGAAGGCAGCATTCTGCCACACTATAAGGACAATGAGTGGACATCTCAAAGGGTATGAAAACCACTCTCCATATGCACACTGTCTCTCTTCTGTTTCCTCCTTCCCTGAGGTGATGTAAAGCAGACCCCTTCGTCCCCCCCCCCCAGGCCATTGTACCGCTTGTATCAGCTGATGGCCAGCCCATGAAAGGGGACAAATCTGCTCTCTGGTGCAGATGCTCTGCCTTCAGTTCAGGTGCTGTTAGGTATTCATTAGGTGAGCCAACCTCAAAGGGTCATTATAGCCAAGCTGATGTTCTTAGGAAGTTGGGAAGTTGGGAGGAGAATCTGGGTGGAGCAAAAGGAATCCAGGGTTCAGTACAATTTACTGGAATACTGCAATGGGATTATGCTCAAAGTTCCAGCTAGAATTCAAGCTTTTCTTCACCTATTTGACTAGCTCTACTATAGTACCTTGTGTCTCTGCGTGTATGTGGTATCCACCATTCAGGACATGAAGTGAAGGAATGACAGCTGTGTTGGGGGGATGTCTCAATCACAACATCCATTAACACCATCCACAAATTTTAAATAAACATCACTTCTTATCTTTTTTCCCAATGAATCATATATTGAGTACCTCCTTCCAAGTCAAAACAAATGCTTTCTAATCAAACAGACTTAAGGTTAGGGTTAACCCTAACCCTTTGCCCCTATTAAAGCAGCTTAGTAAGACCACAGATCTCAGGCTCTATTAGCTTCCTTCACCAGAACATCTGGATGCTGAATGTTGAAGCCTGAAACTAGGTATAAAGGTGACATGATAAGTCTTAGTATTTGTCACTATGTGACATTCCATATTTCCTGAATCTACAGATTGTTACAACAGACCCCAAAGTGACCCTTTTCTTCACTGTTTGTTATATGGGTTGTCAAAAAACACAGCTTGTCAGATTTGGGTTTTCCTAGTAAATTGAATGACTAGATGTTTCTGCATTATATAAATAGTCTCCAGTTTTCTGTTTATAATAATAATGTATAAGAAAACAATAATAAAAGAAGAATTGTAGAACTGCTAAATTACTGAGTTGCTATTTCCTTTAAGATTTTCAGTAATCTCTACACCCAACGTGGGACTCAAACTCATAACCCCGAGATCAAGTCACATGTTCCACCAACTGAGCCAGCCAGGTGCCCCTTGAATTTCTGTTTTTATCATTCTTACCTCATTTGAAGGAATTGTGGCAAAGGGTTTGATGACAGCAGCTAATGGAATCTGAGCTTGCTTGGCCATATCTGACGTGCATGGGAAACAGTATGTTGTGCAACGAATGTATCGAGGACTAGCATTGCCTGAAATGTGTAAAGGAACACACTTAAAATTTGCTGAGAAGTAAAATCTGCCCTGAAGTATTTAAATATTTATAATTCTAGATGACACATTGCCTTATTTGTATAACTTTCTTCATGATTTCTAAAAATAGTATTATGCAATGCTACAACCTATGTATATATTTATATTTATTGAATGTCTACTAAGTTTTAGACACTGTCCTAATTGCTTCCTTGTAGAGCTTATGTTCTTACAGAAGATACAGACAATAACTATTAAACCCAATGAATGAGTAAATTGCACAGGTCATTACAAGGTGAAAGTGCTATGAAAAAAGCATATCTGGTTAAGGGGTAGGAGGAGGCTGACTGCAACTTTAAACAGTTACAGAGTGGGCCTTATTTAAAAGGTAACATTTGAGTAGACTCCCAGGAAGCAAGACACTCAGGCAGGTGGCTGGGGGCAGGGCATGTCCGACCTGGTGGAGCAGTCACGAGAGGCCTGTGTGGCTAGAATGGAGCACATGCTGGGTACAGCAGCCAGTGAAGAGTTCAGAGAAGTAACAAACATTATGCAGTAACCAGAGGAGAAATGGTGGTGGCAGGGACCAGGGACCAATAACCAGAGTTACTGACAAGTGGCCATATCCTGGACATAATTCGGAAGTACACTGATTGTTGATGGGAGTGATGTATGGGGTGTGAAGATGGGAGGTGGGAAAGAAAGAGAAGATCGAGAATGGCTCCAAGGTTTTTGGCCTGAGATACCAGAAGCATGACGTTGCCACTAATTGACAAGAGAAAAGCTGCAAGAAGGGAAGAGGTGTGTTAATGGGATTGTGGGCAGAGATCAGGAATCTGGCTTTGGACATGTCCACCTTGGGAACTCTGTAACAACTAAATACGTGAGTCTAGGCACTGGGCTGAAGATACACATTTGGGAATTTTCTATAAAGAGCAAACTAAAGCCGTGAAACTACCTTAAAACCACCAACGAAGTAACTGTGACCAGAGAGGATGGCCAAGAACTAAGCGCTGGGTCCTCTAACATAAAGAAGACAGAGGAAAAGAAGAAACCAGTTAAAGGACTGAGAAGGTTAAAACAAGGAGCATCTGGTGTCCGGGAGGTGAAGAAAGTACACAAAAGCATGTCCTCTGTGCTGTACTGCTAGATCAGCAAGACCACAGGATGTACGTGCCATTTACAGTGACACAGATGGAGCTAGAGAGCCATTACACTAAGCAAAATAAATCAACCAGACAAAGACAAACACTGATTTCAGTCAAATGTGGGAGTTAAGAAACAAAATAAATGAGTAAAGGGAAAAAAGAGAGAGGGGCAAACCAAGACAGACTTTTAACTATAGAGAACGACCTGATGGTTGCCAGAGGAGAGGTTGGGGGGACAGCGGGTGAAATAGGTGATCGGGATTAAGGAGGGTCCTTGTCATGATGAGCACCGGGTGTTGAATGGAAGTGTTGAATCACGATATTGTACACCTGAAACTAATATTACACTGTATGTTAACTGGGCTTTAAATAAAAATGTAAAAAAAAAAAAAAAAAAGCCACCATTGGAGTTAACAATATGGAGGTTGCTAGAGACCCAGAGGACAGAGTTTTGGTGGAATAGGGCCTGGGGTGGGAAGCCTGCCTACAGTGAGTTTGAGAGAAAAAGAATTGGCAATAAGCCTTTCAAGTTGTGTTGCATTGGGGAGCAAAGAAAAGAAGGCTAGCTGTAAGGAAAACAGGTCAAAAAAATTTTTTTTTATTATTTAAGATAGGAGAGTATAAAGAGAGATAATGATGACATAAGAGAAAGAGGGAAGGCTTATTGTAGCAACAGACTAGAGCAGGGCACAGCAGGAGAGGCTGGCTTCTGACTGGAGCACAGATCATTCCTTTATGGCCAAAAGCAGAAAGGCAGAGCACAGGTGCACATTAGGGCAGGGGCTGATAGAAGGGTGAGAATCTGTGGAAGCTCTCTTCTGACTGCACAATTTTCTTAGAAAGGAGGACATAAGAGCAGTTAAAAGAAAGGTTGGGAGAGGTTGCAGGTTTCAGGAGGAATGTGAAACAGTTCCTAAGGAGAGAGGAAAAGTGAAAGGACTCGGGGAAGTACAGTGTGCTGGGAAGCACGTGGTCCTGCGTTTACGGGGTGGGCAGCAGGCCGGGCTAGGAGCCTTCCTCTGGCCAGGTTTTGCCGCATGGGTGGGCCGAGAATGAGAGGAAAGCTGGACCTCAGAAAGCTCAGTTTCTTCTGTTCAGCTTTAACCTATTACTGCCAGATTCTACTTTTTAAGACCAGCTAGAAATCTGCATTTTTACATAAGATATTCCAATTTTATATAATGGCAACTACTTCAAATAGAAACAAAACAAAATATTGTGCACGACAAATTGACATGAATATAGGCTGAATCCAGTTGTTGTTGGTACCATGTTTCTGCCGTTGTCTCTCAGAGCCTCTGCAGCAGAGCCCAAAACTGGATTCATAATGATGACAGTAATTGCCAGCATATTAGGCATCATTTTAAGAGGTTACATGTGAACTCACTTTAGTCTCACAATTGCCCTATGAGACTGATACCCTTAAGACCACATTTTACAGAGGAGAAAACTGAGACATCAGGAGGTTAAGTGACATGCCAAAGCTTAAGGGGTGTAGAGTAAATGACAAAAGTGGTATTAGAACCCATTATAATTCTTTGCTATATCCCAGATAAGTTGGGTCCAGGTTCTGAAGGATGAGGAGTTAAGATCAAGCCTTCTGCCGATGGGTAATGAAGGGACATCTATTTTTTAGCAAGGGCAATATAATCACATAAACACTTGAAAAAACTAAACTAACAGACACTGACAGCATCTGGGGTCAGGAAAACATTAGAGACAGGTAGACTGGTAATCACAGAGTCCAGGTAAATACTAACATGGGGTAAAACAAGAGTCTTGGCAGCACAAATAAAAGAAAAACAAATATTAGGCAATAAATGTAAATACGCTTGAACCCCTGTTATTGTTAAACATTTCACATAACTTAGACAAAAAAAAACTTAGACAAGATCTTCCTCATTAAATCACACAAGACTATAAAATAAGAACTTTACACAGACTGTGAAATAAGAATTTTTGAATATTTTAAAGTGTATTTTAATTTTTCTTTATACTCAATTTTTACTAGCCAAAATTACTGACAATATATTGAAACTGAGTGTTTGTTCTTTAAAGGGTTTTTAGCTCTTGACAGTGAAATATGCATATGGATGAGCTCATAAGGGACAAAACAAACTTCGTTTCAAGAAGATAATACACACAAAGATAAGATTTCTTAAAAGCCATTGAGAATTTGTTTGGGACACCCGACTAGCTCAACCAGCTAAGTGTCTGACTTTTGATTTCAGCTCAGATCATGATCTCAGGGTCCTGGGATCAAGCCCCAAGTTGGGTTCCACACTCAATGTGGAGTCTACTTGTCCCTCTCCCTCCCCCAACTCATGCTCTCTCTCTCCCTCTGTCTCAAATAAATAAATGCATACATACATAAAATCTTTTTTTAAAAAGGCACTGAGAATTTGTTTTTATAAACAGGAATGCAAATGTGGGGCATGAAAGATATGGCTACAGTAGATAACTTAGCAATCTCAGTAATTAAGAATCAAAACTCATTGCAATAAAGAGTTTTAATAAAGAGCTTTATGGGAAATCTGACTGGAAAACATTCAATGAATTAATCATCCAGCAAATATCTAGGAAGCTAAGCCCCTGCTAGAGGCTTAGGGACAGAGGCAAGTGAAGCCTCAGGCTTCAAAATCTGGTAGGAGAAAGTGATAATAAAAGCAGATAACTGGAAAATGGCATGGTAAGTATCACAGAGAGCAAATTCACTAAGTAGCCCAGGGAGGCAATGAGTCAGCCACATGAATCAGAGGTGACTATGCAAAATATATGGTGCTTGAACAGGGTCTTGCAGGATAGGTAGAAGTACAGAATCAAGGGACGAACTGAGTCTCAAATTAGATTCTGTAGCCAAAGAAATAATATATATATGTATATATATATATATAATTTTTGTAGGCAACAAAAACATTATTTTTTAAGTAGGTGTTTTCTTATTGGAGTCACTCCTAACTAGCTGTGTAGTTTTGGGCAAGTCACTTAAGTTCCTTGGGCCTTAGGGCCCTCACATCTTTAAAGTGGGAGAGATAAACCAATGAAGGCCAAGGTACCTTCTGCCTCTGTGTTCTACTTATGTCTGTGAATTTCTGCACATGTATGAGATTTAGGCTGCATCTGGAAATTTCACTAGTAAGTATCAGCTGATTAGCCAGGTCAGACAAAGGGGCTTCACAGCACAGGGCCAATTTCAGGGCTCCATGGCAGGCAGCTCTCTCTCCTTGCCAAGGGTTGAACTGCGGGAGAAATGATGATGATCTGGACCTTGCCACTCCACTGATCCTTCCTTTCTCTTCCTGAGCCTTCCATGCTCTTTCTTTACATCGGCCCAATGATCCATTAATTCCACTTCTAGGGATACACCCAAAAGAACTGAAAGCAGGGACTCAAACAGATGCATGTACACCAGTGTTCACAGCAGCCACGTGGCTGCTATGGCTACTCAAAGTAGCAAAATATCCTTCAACAGATGAATGGATAAACACAATGTCTATATATGTAAAAGCGAATATTATTCAGCCTAAAAGAAGAATGAAATTTTGATACATTCTATACCATAGATGAACCTTGAAAATATTATGGCAGGTGAAATAAGCCAGACACAAAAAGATGAATATTGTATGATTCCACTTACATGACCTAGAATAGGCAACTTCAGAGACAGAAAATAGAATAGAGGATACAGGGGCTGTGGGGAGTGAAGGAAGAGGGAGTTATTGTTTAGTGGGCACAGAGTTTCAGTATAGGATGATATAAAGTTCAGGAAATAAGTAATAATGATTTCATCATGTATGATTTGGCTTGCCATAAAGAATGGAATAATTATATATTCCTGGAAAGAACAAACCTGCACAAGAACAGAGGATAGCACACAGAGGATAGCTAGTAGAAATAAAGCTCAGCCTTTCCTCATCCCAGTTCAAAATTGGAAAAACAGAACCCACATGTTAAAGAATCTGCTGAAAAAAAAATAATAACTGGGGTTAGAACCAGGTATGCCAATTTTCTCAAGTGTTCAATCCACTACTGCTCTACTCATGCTATCTTGGCTAGGTTTCTAATGTAGTAAATAAGGTAAACCAAAGTAGGGTATGTACTAATTTAACCCCATAAACTAAAATAATTTTCTTAAACTGATATATTGAGCTCTACCTCACCAGAAACTCTCTAGACTGCTGCAAGTAGAAAATAGAATGCAGTTGATAATACATTTTCAGTTCTTGAGTGATAGATGGCAAATTGATTCCCATTATCACTTTTGGAGAGGTTCCCCATCAAGGATAGCATTACTGAAGGGTGTCAGTGTATTTACTTTTAAAAAATGGTGAAGACTTTCAAAACCTCAGTGAAAAATACTATTGACAATAAATACCTTGGTCTTGTATCACACAATCTGTAGTGACCAGGGGAGGGACCTGGCCTCTGGAATTGGTGGCATAGACTTGTCCTCCTCTGGTGGCTCTGTCATTCTCGATCACCTGTATCTGATATAAGATATCAAGAACAAGTTAAAATAAGTTAAGACTCTTCCAAACATCCCCTCCCTCCCCCTCTTTCATTATTCACATACACACAAATAGGCATTTTCTAAATCCTTTTAGTTCATTTCAGACCAAATTCTCACTGAGAACCTACTTTTGAAACATACAATTTTAGAGCAGCAGCTGCTAAATTCTCTTCTGTAATACTCTGAGTTCTGACCCTTCAGAGAACTTCATTTTTATTCATTTTTTTTTATTGGAACCATAGATAAGCATTAAAAAAAAAAGATTCTGGTAGAAAAAGAAATTAAAAATAGCTTTTAAAGAAAACACCTTTTATAGTTAAAGGAAAATATACAAAGCTAAAAATCATTAAATTCAGAAGAAATGATTTACTATACAGCCTAAAACACCTTAACTTTTTTCTTTAAATCCCTCTTGACCCTCAATTTGCCTTTCAGGTTCTTCCACCTCACCCCTGCTCCATGAGACAGTAAAAAAACAAACAATACAGTGTTCCCACAGGGAACTTGACTATTGTATAGATATAAGAAAAAAGTCCCTAAGGGTTTTGTCATCTAATTTGGAAACACTTCATATGTAAAGATAACAATTTGTCTTAAAAAAAAAAAAGATAAAAATTTGTCTTTTGTTGTAGTTGCCTAGGGATGAAAATAATAAAATCCAGTAGCATGGAGTTAGGAAGAAAATAATAAGGCAACCTAATAATTATCTTCCTCTTTCCCTTTATCTCCTCCTTGCTCTCACTTCTCTGTCACCAAAAAGAAAAGATCAGAGGCAAGGGGTTAAAAAAAATAAGAAGAAGAAAGTAAAAAGAGAAAAAAGAAAGAGAGATAAATGAGCAAGTGCCCAGAATACACTACCCAGCTTTGGAGGATATGTCATTTTCTATATTCCTAAAGAAACTAGTAATATGAAAATTGTCTTCCCCCAAACTCTGAAATGTTACCTTCTCCATTTTGCCCTCCCATCTCATCCAATCCAGGCCTAACTGGCACTGATATCATTGGTTTTTTGGCATATCAGAGGTAGATTTAACATGCCTTTATATCCATACATTTCTGTTATTTCTAATTTCATAGGATTTGAATTTATTAAATTAAAATATACAGAATATGCTCCGACCATAACTATAAGATGCAGATGAGACCAAAAGCTACCATGGACACAGACAAGACACAAACAGAAAAATCAAAACACTACTATTATATCCTATATTTTTATCCTAAGCTTTATCTGGTTCCTTCAAAATTGGAGAACTTTTTATAAAATCAACATTTAGGGTAATCATCTCAACCAATGAAGTGTCAAACATGAAACCAAATTAAAAGCCATAATAATCTGCATATTGAACATAGTTTCCAGACTTCAAATAGATTATATTTCCTAAAAATTTATTTTTAAATTAGTTGTTTCCAACTTAAAAGCACAGCCTCCAAAGAAACAATGTTGTATGTGGTAATTATATTTCTAAACTAGTTCACATCTTGGCTGTAATACTATAAAGAGAGTAAGAAATATTAAAACACTTCCAGTAATTTTTTTAAAATATAGGTTATTAAGTTTTTAAAATTTACCTCAAATGGATGTTCTCAAAAACAGGCTTGGAGATTTAACAATACACAGAAATTTCAATAGAGATTTTTACAATGACTCAGTACATACAGGATTTTGATTTGATGGCAGTGACTCTTGATAATGCCAAAGCTACCTCAGAACATATAGATTATTTTTCCTTCAGAAGACGTGCAACTAGAGTTACTTTTGTGCTTGTCTGCTAGGAAGAGTATTATGGAATCATAAAATAAAATCAGGAAAGAAAAAAAAGATTCTCTTGAGATAAAGAAACAAGAAAAGTAAGGGAGGAGCAAGGTCAGGAGAAGTGTGCACACATCTGCTTTAAGACAGGTTGCTTAAAGCAGAATTATCTGAGCTTCAGGTGAGACTGGGGGGACAGGAAGAGCTCCATTTCTGAATGGTCCTCCTGCAGATACAGAAAGACAATGACGGAGGCGCCTGGTGGCTCAGTGGGTTAAAGCCTCTGCCTTCAGCTCAGGTCATGATCCCAGGGTCCTGGGATTGAGCCCCGCATTGGGCTCTCTGCTCAGCGGGAAGCCTGCTTCCTCCTCTCTCTCTCTGCCTACTTGTGATTTCTGTCTGTCACATAAATAAAATCTTCAAAAAAAAAAAAAAAAAAAGAAAAAAGAAAGTGAGGAAGAGTTTCAATGGTGATACCAGTTTTATCATTCTTAAAATATAGATAATACCACCACCTGAAAGGGTTGGAGTGAGCACTTAACTCAGGACTGGCATGTAACAGGAATTCAATAAACATGATTTTACAGCTTTCTTTCCAGAAGGAAGAAATTATTTAGTCAGTTAAAGCATGTCACTTTGATAGAACATAAACAGGCTCCATCTGGCATGGCTATTTAATTACTTTTATTATAAAAATAACACTGGACTGAATCTGTATATATGCATTTTAAGAGTCTTGGATGAATCACATCAATACTGCTTGTTGGTTTTGTTGTTAACCCTCACTCATTCATTCATTCAACAAATATATGAATGTATACTATGTACCAGGCTGTGTTGTAGCTCTTGGAGACACAGTAGTGAACAAAACCAAATTCTTGACCTCAAGAAGCTGACATTATAGTATGAAAGACAGGCAATCAATAAATGTATAAATAAGATACATCTATGTCAAGTACTACTAAGTACTGTGGACACAGAGTGATATGTATATGGGTACCAGGGAGACTGGGATGAATGAGGACAGGAAGGAAATGAGGACATGAGCCGTGCACTGCATATATCAGGCAGAGGAAATATCAAGTGGAAAGGTCTTGAGGCAAGAGTACACTTAGCATGTTTAAGGAATAATAAGGAGGCTGGTGTGGCTGAAGCAAAGTGATGAAGAACAAGTCAGACAGCTTGTATGTGTGTGTGTGTGTGAATGATGAAAGGCATGGCAGAGCCGGGGTGACAAATAATGTAGGCTCTAACAGGCCACTGTAAGAACTGGTGTTTAACTAGAGGAATACTGGAGAGTTTTGTTCTGAGTTGTAGCACGAGCTGGCTTCTAATTTGAATGGATCATCCTTGCTGCTGGGTGCAGGCTGGAAGATGAGGGAGACAGGAGACTCTTACAATAATCAAGGTGGACAGATGGCTGTGGCTTGGACCAGGATGAGCACAGAAGGCAGGACCGGAACCAAAAGAATTAGCTAAAGGACACTGTGCAAGAAAGAAACAAGGATGACTCCAGGATTTGGGGCCTGAGGAACTGGAAGGATGGGGTTGGAATCTAGATTTCAGGGAAACATCTTGAATAGGAATATCTGCATCTTCATTTAAAGCCATGAGAATGGATGGGATCACCTATAGTAGCGTCTCTTAGTGTGCCTATGAATCACCTGGAGAGTTTGTTAAAACACAGTTTCCATGGCCCCTCCCCTAAAGATTCTGAGTCTGTACATCTGGGTGGAGCCTGCAAACACGAATTGCTAGGGAGCTCCCAGCTGATGCTGATGGTACCATCCTAGGAGCAGCGCACTTTGTGGAGTGTTGATCTACAGAGTAAATGTCAACAGAGAAAGGGACAGATCCAAAGACTTACACTTTGGGATGCTTCTAACACCAGGAGGTCAGAGAGAAGAGGTGAAACCACCAAAGTTAGTAAGAAAGAGATAAGCAAAGATGTAAATAAGTGGTGGCATCCCAGAAGCCAAATGAAAAAGTGTTTCAAGGAGGATGGAAGGAGCAGATGTATCAAAGTGCTGCTGATCTGTTGAGCTACATGAGATCTGAGAACTGACCATTAGATTTGGTAAAGAGAGGTCACTGGATTGTGCTGATGAGATCTAAACTGGGATACATACAGCAGAGGAGTGGAGGGGATAAACTGAAGACATCGAGTACAAGGAACTCTGCTGGAGATTTTTTTTTTTTTTACTATAAAAGAGCGAATAAATGAGAGGAAACTGGACAGAGAATTGGGGAAGGGCCAGAGGAGACCTCTTTTAAATTCATGAGGAAACTTATTACAGGATGTTTCTAGTCTGCTGAAAATGATCTAGACAGTGAAAAAGTGAAGGTTATCTTCAAGCAAGTATAGATGATGCAGGAGAGAGGCGATATGATGGCCAATTAAAATATGTCAACGTGGCTAGGCTGTGGTACTCGGTTTTTGGTCAAACACCAGTCTCGATGTTGCTGGGAAAGTATTCTCTTAAGTGTCTGACATTTAATCAGTAGACTCTGAGTAAAGTAGACCCTCCATAATGTGAGTGGAACTCATCCAATTGTTTAAAGTCCTTCAGAGAAAAAGACTGAGGGATCCCGAGGAAGAGGGAATTTTGTGTCCGGATGCCTTCAGACTTGGGCTGAAAAATCAACTCTTCTCTATGTCTCCAGCTTGCTGGCCTGCCCTGCAGATTTCAGATTTGCCAACCATCACAACAGAGTGAGTGAATTCTTTTTTTAAATTTTTTTTTTAAGATTTTATTTTTTTGACAGAGAGCATGAGAGAGCACTAGCAGGGGAAGCAGCAGAGGGAAAGGGGAAGCAGGCACCCTGCTGAGCAGGGAGGCCCATGTAGGGCTTGATCCCAGGACCCTGAGATCATGACCTGAGCCGAAGGCAGAGGCTTAACTCACTGAGCCATCTGGGCACCGTAAGATAACTCTTTTGATAGAAAGACAGATTGAGGGTAGAGAAGGAAAAAATGAAACAAGATGGGATTGGGAGGGAGACAAACCATAAGAGACTCTTAATCTCACAAAACAAACAGGGTTTCTTGGGGGAAGGGGGGCTAGGGATAGGGTTGTTGGGTAATGGACATTGGGGAGGGTATGTGCTATGGTGAGTGCTGTGAAATGTGGAAGCCTGATGATTCACAGACCTGTACCCCTGGGGCAAATGATATATTATATGTTAATAAAAATATTTTTTAAAAAAAGAAAGATAGATGATAGAGATATATACACATATATCCTGTTGGTTCTGTTTTTGTTTTTGTTTTGTTTTTTGCAGAACTTGACTACTTTAATACAGGGGATATTTGCTGAAGGGTTGCCCTTGAGAGGCCATAAGGGATCTACGAGGTGATGGCCTTGGTTGGGAGTATGAAGCAGTTCATCCACAGTTAACAGAAGGGAAGGGGGATGAATGGGCATAAATGCAGGGAGATGTGATGGTACAGCATGCAGAGGTTCTCTTTGGATTGCTTCTATTCTCTCCATGAAATAAGAAGCATAATTATCATTCGAGAGTCAGAAAGGGGAAGGCAGTGCGAGGAGTTTGAAGAGAGAAGAAATAATAGTCACCAGGAAAATGGGAGAGACAGTGGAGCTGGGTGATGGCTTTCAAACTTGCTACACATTAGACTTAGCAGGGAAGTTTTGAAAAATCCCAATGTCCAGTCCATATCCCAGCCTAATTAAATGAAACTGGCTGGTGGGAGCAGGCACCAATATCTGTATAGCTTCAGCAGTGATTCTTTTGTGCAGATGGGTTTTAGAATCACACAACTATAGGTTCACCTTAGTTTAGTGTCATGAATTAAAAGTGAGACCAGTATGCATGGTGTGATTGTTCTCAAGTCACAGGTGGCATCTGGGGTATAGGCATGGAGCAGCTAGAGTACTGGTTTAACAACAAATGGGATTTTTCTTTTCTTTTCTTTTCTTTTTTTTTTAAAGATTTTTTTTATTTATTTGACTGAGAGAGAGAGATCACAAGTAGGCAGAGAGGCAGGTAGGGAGAGGGGGGGAAACAGGCTTCCGGCTGAGCAGAGAGCCTGATGTGGGGTTCAATCCCAGGCTCCTGAAATCGTGATCTGAGTCGAAGGCAGAGGTTTAACCCACTGAGCCACCCTGGCACTCCCCAAATGGGATTTTTCTAAGTGAATTCAGTGGAGGGAGCGGGGCAAAGGAATTGGGAATAGAGGTTGTAAGGGATAGATTTATTATCATGGATCAAATAATCAAAGCTGCATAAGAGAAGTGAGAAAGATGAAGGCAATATAAGAGATAAAGTAGTTAAGTTATAAATCCTGGTGGGTGAATCATAATCATCTTTGAGTCCTAAAAGGAATGAGCTAAAAAGATAGGAGGCAGTGGTTGGAAAATGAGATACTTTCAACTGAGAGTCTGAAGTGTTCAATAATTGGTAATCTCAGGATCTATGGTAAGACTACGGATAACTGAGGTGGGTTGGATAAAAAGAACACTGAGGACAAAAAGATCAAGAACTGAAAAAGCAGGGAAATGAAAGCTTCTAAAATAGTACAAAAATAGTACTGGAGAAATTAATGGTGAACCTGGAGTTAAAAACTTCAGAGAATGAAGTGGAATGACCCAGAGGGTCTGTAGATGTTACAGAGAGGAAAGAAACAAATGAAAATGATGGATTCAATGTAAAAATATTATATTCCTTTAACTAGAATAATGACATAATATTAAACTATAAAAGTAAAGGCTGGTAATATAATCATCAATAAAGGCACTAAGAGTTAATCAAACTTAATTTCTAACATGTTATAAGAAGCTCTATGAGAAACCTTCAAGTTTATATTCAAATAAATATAGAATAAGTGGGTAGATCACAAAAATAACTAAAATCCTCTATGCTCTCTGTGCTTTTTTCAAGGACTTTACAGCTCCTCCCATCCAGAGCAAGAGTCTTATCTTTCTACTCCTGGACTCTGGGGAGATCTTGTAACTTGCCTTGGCTCAGAGAATGTCACGGAATCGGCAACGTTTTAGTTCCAAGCCATGGCTCAAGAGGCCTTCCAGATTCCTACTTTCTGTCTTAGATCTCTGCCACAGCCGAGTGAACGAACCCAGGCTAGCCTGCTCAGTGACATGGCCCAATCAGTCCCAGCTAACAGATGGGTAACCAAATAGCAGTCATGAATTATACCATCTGTACTTGGCTTGGTACCCCGCCCCCTACCCAACCAAAGGTATATCCACGTTCTAATCCTTGCAATCTGTGACTATTACCTTACGTAGTAAGAAAACTAATTAAATTAAATGTCTTGAAAGAAGGCCCTCAGTCTGGATTATCTGGGTGGGCCCTGAATGGAATCATGTATAACTTCATAATAGAAAGACAGAAGGAGTTTTGAGATGGATGCCCAGAGGAGAAGATACAGAGAAGCGGAAAAGGCAATGTGATGACACAGGCAGAGATTAGTCATACAGCCACAAGCCAGAGAGTGCCTGTAGCCACCAGAAGCTGGAAGAGACAAGGAATGGATTCCACTAGAGAGCCTTTCAAGGGAGCACAGCTTCAGACTTTTCGGCCCCCAGAACCATAAGAGAATAAACTCCTATTGTTATAAGTCACCCAGTTTGTGGTAGATTTGGCACAGTAGCCACAGAGAATTAATATAACATCCTAGACCATTCAGGCTCCAGGCAAACGTCCAGCTGACCCCAGATGTACAAGCAAACCCAAACCAAATCCATCAAGCCTGGCACAGATTAGCAGAACTGCGCAGAGAACCCGCTGACTAATGAGGATTAATAAATAGCAGCTATAAATTACTAAGTTTGGTGGTGGTTTGTTACATAGCAAAAGTTAGCAAAAACAGTAGCTCTTTGGGCTATCTCTAACTCTTTGTACTCACGTTCATAGAACCACTTCAAAGACCTAGGTTATCGATTTCATTATTATTCCAAAAGGACTATAGATCTCTGCTCATTGCTAAAGACTTGCAGCTTTTCCTGAAGCAGGGCTATATATTCCTACCCGAAAGACCCAGGGCTTTATCATGACTTGCTTTGGCAGAAGGCATGTGAGTCGTTGTGACCACAACCACTCAGATGTATCACATCTGAGTGAAAACCTTAAGAGCTATCGCACCTTTTGGTCAGCTCTCTTTTCTCCCTTTCTTATGATAACAACATGTCCCAAGTACAGGCTGCCCCTTCATGCTGGCTTCTGGAATGATAAGGGCACACACAGCAGCACCTAAAGACAAGTGGCAGCTGCTACAGCCTTCCTGTAATCTAAGGGATTATGGTTGTAAGCAAACAGGGGATTGTGCATTATGCAGAATAACATAATAAAAAGCTGACTGATAGAGTTACTAAAGAGTAATCTTCCAAAGAAAATAACTTGAATGGAGAATTAAGTTATAGCTCTAATTTATATGAAACAGTTTCTTTTATTGGCAAAATGTAAAATACTTGTTTTCACTTTCAGTGGTATCTTATTCTTATTGAAAAGCATCCTTTATTTATCTAAACTAGTATGTTTGTATGCTCTGACTACTACTTACTCATTGAACAATCAATAAATACTGCTAATATAGGCTAATATAAATGTCAATAGTATTGCCAAGTTTACGTACTAAAAAAAAATCTCCATAGGCTTTCTGTCATGGAGACCCCCACTATGCCATAACGTAGCCTCCCTTCCCCAGACACAGAAAGAAGGAAGCCTCTATGTGATGGGTATAGTGCTCCAACAATAAAGGACAGGAAAATGCTAACAAACTGAAGTTTCTGAGACAGTGAATGAAGAATGGTCCTTTGTGAGGGGGACGATGGGAGTGAGAGAGAGCACTTACTGGGCTGGGGATTGAGTCAGGATCCAGCTTCTTCTGGAGTTGTGGTGGACCAGCCAACTGCGCAGGACCTCCAGGGAAGCCTCCCGGGTAGGAGAGCTGCCCACCTGCCATCTGGGGACCATAGCTGCCTGCTTGGGAAAAAAGTTTAAAAAGAAAACTATGAGAGACTGTGGACTCTGAGAAACAAACAGGGTTTTGGAGGGGAGGGGGATGGGGGGTTGGGTGAGCCTGGTGGTGGGTACTAAGGAGGGCAAGTATTGCATGGAGCACTGGGTGTGGTACATAAACAATGAATCCTGGAACATTGAAAAAAAATTTTAATTTAATTAAAAAAAAAATGACTAGGACCCAAGGTCTTAGATTTAGGGCTCACTGACAATATTTATTCTTATTTATGTAAGGCAGAGAGTTAAGTGTGAATATCTATGATTCCCCTTTTCTTTGCACTTGCCATGCTATTCTAAAACTAGCTTTCCTTAAGAGTAAGTGATAGATGCCTTGTAACATAGAACAAAGCTGATTTTCTAGGTAACCCAAGACCTTCCCCGAGCCTGGCCTGCCTTACCCTGCTGTGGCGAATATCCCGTGCCCAGCGTCTGTCCTGGAAGAGGCGGGGGCTGGTACTGGGCATTCAGAGGAGCAGGCCCAGGGAGCCCGTCCTGCCTGTGTGTTGATGGAGGCAAGGGCGAGGCACCAGGGCCATTTAGTGCAGTGGGTGGTGGTGGGAGAACCTGAGATCCAGGCTGCATAATGGATGGCTGCGGAGGTCGGGGAAGACCCTGGAACAAAGGCGCTGATGGAGGGCCAGGGGGCCCCTGGCCAGGGGGAGCCATGCCTGAACCTGTGCAAGAAAGAAGACCAGACCAATAAATGTTGCACTTCTATGAAGTACACACAGGGACACTTTTTCTCCTGACATAAAACAAGAAGGCATCCCTACAAATCAATTTTTTTTTTCCCACAAGATGAATCTTCATTCAGAAAGTTACCCAAATGCTATTTGGGGCATTTTATAAAACTAAAGAATTTTTAAAGGGTAAAAGCAATATTTATAATTTTGGTGAGAAAATTAATAGAATAAATTTTAACTCCGTTGCATTAACTTTACATGATACATGTCACTAGTTAAGAAATTATATGTGATACAAAATCTAGAAAATCATATAGAGGAAAATGTTCTGTAACAAGCATTATTCACATAACTTATACATTCAATAAATAAATATTTTGTGTCCTGTGCTTGACTTGATCAACTAGATCTCAGAGCTAGGTAGAAATAACAAGGGTCACTAACGTGCTTTCTAATCATATGGAAAATAGTTATAAAACCAGATTATTCTAACTCTGATTATGTGAAATTTATTTGCTTCCTGAAGACTTACCCATCTTGAAATCAGTAAAAGACAGAAAATAGAGGGTTGGTTTTTTTTAGAGATGTATCTAAAAAAACCACTTAAAGTAATGGAAACATTCTTCATCAAGATAAATGACTGACTATGCTGTTATTACAGTGAAGGTTCCTTTGACCCTTAGAATATACAGCATTGATACAAATCTCAGTACTGTAACTGTTTTCTCTCCTATTATTCTCTTTTCTGCCTCAAACATCTAAGCTTCCATTCTTTTCATGATGTAAATACAGAATCAAAGCACACTGTGAAACAATGAGTACTATATTTTTTAATTTTAGGGCTCCATTTTAAACAACACAAAGTTAAAACTATCCTCCACGTTTCTCAAAATAATTTCACTGTTCTAATGCTTATTTGTGAAGTCAGCATTCTTTTGTTTTTATTTTTGTTTTTTTTTTTATCATTCTAATGTTAAATGTTAGCTACACTGAGGGTCTTTCAATTATTCTGAAATAAATGGCAGTATAACCAGGAAAAAAATTAATTATAGCCATACATAATACAGATGATTTATTTAAGTGTCTAAAAAACCACTTCAATATGGTGTGCCGGAATTATGCCTATTTTTTTGAGTTATGTCTATTTTATTTTATTTATTTCACAGACAGAGATAGGCAGAGAGGCAGGCAGAGAGAGAGGGAGGCAGGCTCCCTGCCGAGCAGAGAGCCTGATGCGGGGCTTGATCCCAAGAACCTGGGATCATGACCTGAGCCGAAGGCAGAGGCTTTAACCCACTAAGCCACCCAAGCGCCCCTATGTCTATTTTAAAAATGGAAAAAAAAACACCTTTATTAAAAATACTCCTGAAACACGTGGTCAGTGAACACTAATAATGAAACTGTTACCATAACTGTTAATGTGCATAGCATTGAGCTGACTGGCCATTTGGGTGACGGATGCAGTGGATGCAGGACTCGGATAAGATGATTGTGTAGATGGTGAATATGGTGCGTAGGAGGGTGCCGCACTGTTGACAGGTGGAGGACCTGGAAATCTAAGAGGGAAAAAGGGATGTTAAACAGTGTCATAGTTTCATGTACAAATGATAAACAACAAATGTTAATAACCTGCTAAATTAATCCCATCTAGTGGGCACCAGGAAAATGATATTTTAACTTGTCTTTATTATTAATGTGAGCTCAAAATGAACCATGTAGCATCATCACATAACTATGCTCACAAGCTCAACATATCAAGATACTTAGTAAAAAATTCCTAGTGTAAGCACAGAACCAGCTTTGGAAATCAAGTTTGAAAAGCAGAGTCCACCACAGCCTTATCTATACCAGGGTGAATGATTAATAGAACAGAACCAAGAAAAATAAAATGCTGTGTGGCTCTATCTTTATGATCATTCTCTCTTTTCTTACCCAGCTTTTAAAATAAAACATCACCTGCACTATAATTTCAGTGCCCTGCAAATGGTATTTGAAAGTGAACAACTCAACAAAAAGTTTTGAAATCGTTCATTTTAATCTAAAAATTTCATCATGCTTTACCTTTAATTTATCTTGAACTTATTGTATATTTCTTTTTCCTTATTTTGAATGAAACAGTGGCCACCATAGAACAGAATAGAGGGAGAAGGGGGTGGGATTATGGTCATTGGGGAGGGTATGTGCTTTGGTGAGTGCTGTGAAGTGTGTAAACCTGGTGATTCACAGACCTGTACCCCTGGGGATAAAAATATATGTTTATAAAAAATAAAAAATTTAAAAAAAAAAAAAAAAAACAAGAACAGAATAGAAACAGTGTTCCTATTGTAATTAATCTGCAGAATGAAGTTAAAGCTTTGCCTTCTAGTTACATTATGACTTCTTACTAATAAAAAATGAAATTTTCCAAGATGGTATACTCTGAATTCAATTTCTCCATGAACTGGAAACTATGTCCCTAGTGGTGCACACTCTTGCCTTCCATCTTTCACTGCCACTTGAGAGATTAGGAGCAGAGCCTGAGAAAGGCCAGTGGCTGGCTTGAAGTCCCACAACTTATGTGTGACAAAACCAGGACTATCCTCTTCCCAAGTCTTAACTGAGCACACTTTCTAAAACATTTTCTCTTGTCATTTTTCTCAATGTATCTGAAATTGAATGATTACTGCGAAAAAAAAAAAAAACCCTTAAAATTAACCTTCATACTGTTATGCTGTAGTATGGTATTTAAGCATATTTCAGAATGATGATATCCCACACTTTAAGTTAAATGGATGAATGATCAAATGTTTTTTCTTTGTAAAATAACAAGCTATCCTATAGTAGATACTTGGTTATAAAGGGTTATAAAGTTAGAATGAATAACATTTTAACCCAAAGAATACTGCTTAGCAAAGCTGTTGATTTCCTCTCCTGTCAAAAATTGAAACAAGACCAACACAGTTACACTAAACATCTTTTGATTTAAATAATGTTTGGAATAATTTTTGGGACAAAACTGAATAAAAAGAGAAAATATAAAAGTTAACTTTCACAGAAGTTTTGTTTATATCTCTAATTTATTAATGATACTAGGAAAAAGAAGGGCAAGGCAAAATATAACTCTAGCCTTAATTGACAAGTTTAAAATATTGTTGCTCACTTAGAAATGAGTTCAAGAATTATGTCCATATGTTTTGTCAATTCATTGTTTCATAAAAACATCATTTCTTTTTTCAAGAAATGATGCTTTTGCCTTTTCAAAAAAAAAAAGATTTTATTTATTTATTTGAGAGAGAGAGAGAATGAGCATGAGAGGGGAGAGGTCAGTGGTTTCCAGGAAGCAGACTCCCTACTGAGCAGGAAGCCCGATGCGGGACTCAATCCCAGGACTCCAGGACCATGACCTGAGCTGAAAGCAGTCGCACAACCAACTGAGCCACCCAGGTGCCCTGCTTTTGCCTTTTTAAAAAGTCACGAGAGATAGATACATGCAATAATCGCACACAGGCAGAAGGTACATGCTCTATAAGAATACATTAGTGGGTGTAGCATATGGTATTGTTATAGGGTTTGGATCTAATAAGCAGGAACTGGGAACCAGCAGTTAAATTGGGGGAAGGAGAGATTATTCAATTGTTTAAGAAAAAAATTCTCTAAAACATACAGATATTTCACAAATGTTAATAATATTTTTAAAATATAAAATTGTATGAATAATTTATTATATACCACAAATAGGATGAAATATATATCAAATGGAAGTTATGACATAAGATGCCTCCAGTATTTTTTTAAACTTAACAAAAGGTTAATTATTTAAAATACAGAATATGAAAATATACAACCATTAGGCCATTACTTTTTGACCCATAAATGCTTACTTATCCTTCATTGCTTAATATATGTCCTAGAAATTAGGCTTTAGAAAGTCACAATTTTTTTCCCTAACCAACGTAAATGTTGCAGATCTTAAACATATTTGAATTTTAAAAGCAATTTTATTAAGAATAAAGTAGTAGTAAAGAGTTAACAAAAACTTTCATTTAGATAAAAGAGATTAACAGAACATTTTAAACTTGGAAAGTGACTTAAAATTTTTCAGCTTCATTACGCTACTAAATTAGTTAATCCGAGGTTACACAGCATGTAGGTATCAGAGTTTAGATATGAATCCGGGTCTAAAGGCTCCCGGCCTGGAGACCCTGGTGTGTAACTATGGACAAACCACTTAATCTCCATAGTTCTCAGCTTTCAAATGAAAAAATGAGCAGACAGAATGGAACAATCCCTTTCTGTGCTATTTATACAATGGTTAAAATAAAGAATCAAATGATTTAAATATTTCCCTGTTGATTCCTTCACTTAACAGGTTTCTGGGCAGAGAAAAGATTCAATTTTATGTTTTAATTTATTGTTTCACTGAATGTCAGAAAAGGGCAGATCTGCCATAAAACACAATAGTCTATAAAGAATTAATACCACAGGATTAATAAAACATGAAAATTTAGCTTCATTTTAGTCCTAAACCTCTGGAGAGTTGACTCAATCGTCTGTGGCCTGCTCAACCTCAAATATTTCTTATTTCTAAGTTTATAACAAATTGGTCAAGTAGTGAGCTGTATGGTGAAGTTTGCTGGAATGCGGAGATATGGTACCAAATTAGTCAAGATCGGACTGAAGTAAAATCTGGATTTTAAATACTCAGTCCATGGAGTAGAGAAAACAAAACCTCTACCTAATATCATTGCTCTCCACAAAAATAAATAAATGAATAAATAATCAAAACAAAAAAATAAAGAGAAAACAACTATTCCAACTATTCCTCTTATTTTTCTTTTCTTTTCTTTCTTTCTTTTTAAAAATACCTCTTTTGATGGCTGCATAGTATTCCATTGTGTATATATACCACATCTTCGTGATCCATTCATCTGTTGAGCGTATCATGCTTAGCGAAATAAGTCAAGCAGAGAAAGACAACTATCATATGATCTCCCTGATATGAGGAAGTGGTGATACAACATGGAGGCTTAAGTGGGTAGAAGAAGAATAAATGAAACAAGATGGGATTGGGAGGGAGACAAAACATAAGTGACTCTTAATCTCACAAAACAAACTGAGGGTTGCCGGGGGCAGGGGGTTTGGGAGAAGGGGGTGGGATTATGGACATTGGGGAGGGTATGTGATTTGGTGAGTGCTGTGAAGTGTGTAAACCTGGTGATTCACAGACCTGTACCCCTGGGGATAAAAATATATGTTTATCAAAAATAAAAAATTAAAAAAAAATACCTCTTATTTTTCTTATTCCCTCTTTTTCTTTGCTACTAAGTTCTTAGCAGATTTCACCCCATCAACTTCAATTTGGGAAGATGAATCTCCTCTTTCCACTCTCTTTCCCCCCACTTCATCATTTCCTGATTAAAACAGATAATTTATATAACTTTAAGTTACAGCTTTTATTTACTAAATTAATCCC
Organism: Mustela nigripes; assembly: GCF_022355385.1. Classification (NCBI taxonomy): domain Eukaryota; kingdom Metazoa; phylum Chordata; class Mammalia; order Carnivora; family Mustelidae; genus Mustela; species Mustela nigripes. Next base: position 180,039,313 of record NC_081557.1, read on the forward strand.
ATCCAGCAATAACACTTTGTAGATAACTTCAGAACCATCTACAAGTTTAAGACATTCCACTTCAGCCAAGATCAAAGAGACTAATGGCTAGGTATGATTTTTAAATTTTATGAAACGGTGCCTGGGAAGGAGCAATATTTTAAAAATAAAAATGATAAATTTTACAATTTCAATCAACATAATGACTCTGAATTATATCTTGTTTTCATTCAACAGTTTAGATATATTGTAAAAGTTAAGAGATTTTTTGATGGGTTCTCTAAGTATAAACAGCACCAATGAAGTGCTATAATCATCAAAGAAATTTCATGAGCCACCTATGCTCTCTGAAAACCCGTCATCAGACTGTGTGATTCACCTGCACAATCACTGTGCCCTTTGCCCTGGCACTGAACTATATACACAGAAATATGTCCCATGACAGCAAAGTAGTGGGGTAACCATGGACGCTTAGCATGAATACTAGATTTCTCCTTGATGTTTTAATTTTTAAATCCATTTCCAACCTTTAATTTATAGTTCAAGTTGAAGAAAGTCAATAGTAGGGGAGATGGGGCAGAATCTGTCAGGGTTTCCCCGGGAATTAGAATGAAAGCAGATTTCTAGGTTGAGCTGTTGTGAGTAGCTAGACTGAACCAGTAGGGAAGACAAGCTACAGACAATAGACTCTCTACACGCCCTCAAAATGGTACCGACATCTGCTAACACGTATTTCATGGGCATTCTTTCTTTCATGGGCATTATGCAGTATGCAAAATTCTCGGCATGCAGTAGCCAACAAAATCCTCACAACTACATTACTATGGTTAAAATTGTGATGAGAGAACTAAGGAACAGAGAAGTGAAGTAACAGCTGCCTGAGCCAAGAGTAGTAAACATGACTCTACGGTCTACAATCTTCAGACTTTGTGCTGAGCTCACTTCACAACCACACAGCCAGAGTCTATCTGATGATAAAGTCCATGGTTTACTTATTTCTAAGGAACCTAAGTGAAGGGAAAGAAAGGGAAAGAAGCAAAAATTAACACAATCTAGGCTAACACCAGTGACCAAAAGCTTCCTTAACTTCAAACCAGCTGTTTAATTTTAGCATTTCTTCTTAAAAAAAAAAATCTAAAATGCTTGGCAGTTCACAACAATGAACTTTTCCAGATTTTCTCCCCTGTGCTCTGGACAGAAAGTTCTGTTTCCTCATTTTACAAGTGAGCAAAATGAGGAGGCCTAGAGGCCCAGGAACTCCACCAGCACCACATAGTTAATTTTTGAGCCAGAAGAGGCATCTTGGTTTTCAGTCTTTCTACTCTAATCCTTGTACCCCACCGCCAGGCTAATGACACTAGGGAGGGGTCATCAGGTCAGGTCCCCAGTCAGGCCCTTTCTTTGACTTTGTGCCCCTTGTTCGAACCAAAACCACATGCAAACCAGATTACTTAGACTCACTCATCCTCTGTTTCCTTCACTCTGTCTCTCACAGCAACCCTGTCAATGGTAAATGTTACCCTGACAAACAAGAGCCAGGAAGTGTCAACTTCACAAATATCCTATAGGAGCGTTAACTCGATGACATTTAAAAGTCCAGAGAGTTTTCCCACTAACAGGGACTACTCACAGGTCCCTTGAAAGGACAGCTGAATGGCTTCAGCAACAGCAGGTCCAGATTTCACACTGAGGGGCAAATCCTCCCTTCACCAACCCTACAGCCTAACAGCCTGGAAAAGGAACCTAGGAAATGAAGCCTCCAGGTATTCCTTGGAGAAATTCCAAAGTAAACACTATAAACAGCTTTGGCACTGGGATTCTCAATGGCAGTAGCTCACCGGAAAAACAATAATGGGACTTCCAGCAGGGCAGGTGTGATGTTGACTCCCTTCCCAGGGGATAGTCCCCAGCGGGACACAGAGCTCTACACATCTCATACAGCTCATACATTGGCTTCTGCAGGCCTGCCTCCAACTTCTCCCTTTCTTAATTTATTATAAACACAAACAGAGGATTTATTTCCTGTGTTGTTTTTACTATCGACCAACCTTTCAAAAATCCCTCAGTGGCATCTGTGTACCTTTCACATCAAATCCAGTTTTTACCATTAGCCACAACCTGATTTAATTTTTTAAATACTTATTGAGCACCTACTGGCACTGAGCTCAGTCCTGCGAAGGATTCAACATGATAGATGATTTAAAATGTACTAGGGCATACAGAGCATAGACATCTGAAGAAATCAGAGATTCATAACGGAACTCTAAAATGAGATGGATATAATCTAAAATTAAAATGTATGGTATTGACACAAGTAGTTTTTTATATATTTTTAAATATGTACTGGTCTTGTTTTTTTCCCTCCTAACTTTTCTAAATGTTTGTTTCCTAGGACAATCTAGCAAGTCCTTTTACAAGGGTGTGGGCAGTATCAAGAGGTCAAATCAATAAACATGCTAGTTTAGAAGGCACTTGTGAGACAATTTTAGTAGAATATACAAATGCGGTTTGGAATCTACCTAGCTCACCTTTGGGGAGGATGCCCTTGGGCATGAGCTCCATTCTGGCCAAACTGTTGGGGTCCAGGAGGTGAAGGACCCTGAGGCAACATGCCCCCAGGGGCAGCAGCCCCCAAAGGCCCTGCTGGCTTCATCATACCTGCAACAGAAGGGCATGAATTTAGAAGAGTATGAATGTACAAAGAGAGAGGATGCGATGCCATTAGGTTGAAAATGAAAACTAGCAGGAGTGGGAGGGTAAAAAAAGGGTTAAGACAAATTCTCCTTTAAATTTGCATTAACCACCACAGACCTATCAATGCCAGGCTCCAGCACAGTTATTTGACCATCATATTGATAGGAGAACAGAAAAGGAAAGAACCATTTCAATATCAAACAGAATTAAAACAGAAGAAACGACCTTGCGTTTGGTAAAAGCACCTGAAAGAACATACTATCACACAAAGAAAGCTAGAATACACAGTGGAAAATGCCATTCTGGATATCAGAAAATAACTGGGAAAAAGCAGTAGGAACCATCATCAAGATCCTAACAGTAACTATGGAGAGGAAAAAAGAAACCCTCTGAAAATGTCTTTGATTACAGCATGAGGAAACAAGTGGAAAGTAGCATCTGTTTTTCCAACAAATGCAAAGCAAGTCTCAGAGTTAATAATTCTTCCAAGATTCCAAATAATTGAGTGATAAACAATCAAGGGACTCCCACACTCATCATATTCACTCATATAAAATGTGGAATCATGGGGTGCCTGGGTGGCTCAGTGGGTTAAGCCTCTGCTTTTGGCTCAGGCCATGATCTCAGGGTCCTGGGATGGAGTCCCGCATCGGGCTCTCTGCTCAGCGGGGAGCCTGCTTCCCCCCTCTCTCTCTCTGCCTGGCTCTTTGCCTACTTGTGATCTCTGTCTGTCAAATAAATAAAATCTTTTTTAAAAAATGTGGAATTATGTGATTAGGAGATGCTCCTGGCAATAACTGTTTTCCTTTACAATAGTTCTTTCTCAAAAGATATTTCAAGGTCTCTCTTTAGAACTGTTTGCAGACATCTTTCTCTTCTGGAGAAACTGCGGTATAGAAGAAAAGTCACTGAACATGGGTCAAAGGAGTTCAAGGCCCCACCTGGCCATTTACTAGCAGAGAGAGGTAGGGCGTTAGGCGAGAAGTTTATATTCAAATACCTCAGTTTCCTTCACCATGTTGCAAAAGGAAAGGCTTGGACTAGATCAGTTGTGACACCACTTCTAGTCTTTTAAAAGAAAAAAAAAAAGTCTTCTATTTGCTCTCTCTCCACTTCCAATCTGCTTATTTTGTTCCAGCTCATTCAACTTACTTTTGACCCCACCCTCCTCTCTGGCACCATCATCAATGACCTCCTAGTGCCTTGTGTGCACTCCTCCACTTGACCTCATAGTGATATTTCACACCCAACATCTGTTTTCTTCTTATGTCTTCCTCTAGAGAGTTTATTCTCTCAGGTAACAAGAGATTGACTGGATGACCTTGCAGTTGCCAAACAAAAGTTTCTTATATTATCATCATCCTCATACGACCAAGAGCATGCTTTCAGATGCTTGGGTAATATAGAATGTAATACAACCAGGGAAATGGCTGTATTCATGAATAATACTAAAACTCATCACAAAGGTGTTTTTTTTTTCTTAAAATGGGATGCCTCAAACTTAAGAAAAAATTTATATTAACTTTACAGTCACAGTCTTATTTAGCAATTTCTCATATAATAAGAAAAAAAAACAAATATTTTTCTTACAACACTACATTTTTATATGATGTTCTAAACTCCAAAGCCAGCACGTTAGAAAAACATGAGACTTGTAGTCACACAGACTTGGGTTTGAATTCTTTCTCCACCATTTAACAACTATGACTCTGACAAGGATACTTATATCTTCTGAAAACTTGACTTTTAACACTGTGTCATAGAAGTAATGTTCCCTAACTCTGAGAACAGTTCTGAGAATTAAGGCAATAGATATGAGAGCATACCGAAATGTCTGATATATAAAGCAATCAATCAACAAATCTTGGCTTCCTCTCGACCATATCTCCTGCCCTCCTTTTTTCAAGGCTTTATATTCTAACAGTACATATAAACAATAATTATATGCAAACTTGTATTTTCATTTTTGAAACATTATTTTGGACAAGAATAGAAAATCCACAATATGAGTGCTAAAATAATAATTACACATACTATAAGAAACCAAAGATGTTTTAATTTCTTAGATAAGTAAATGCCAATTTCATCAACAACCCTCAAATCAAAAAACAGTTTCCAGAATTACTCTTGTCTGGGTATTCCCATGTGTATCCATGGGATGCAAGTTTATAAAGGTCCCTATTTTCAAAAACAAAATGGAAAAAAAAAGTTTATATATACTCAAGCAGAACTGTTATACACCAATTTCACTAAAATGTTCTTTACCTTTTATTTTTGAAAATCAACTCTATGGCAACATTTCAAACTCATTCTTGTTCAAGGTACATTCAATGTGCCTTTGAGACACTGAGAGCTCTTACAGAAGTCACAACCATGTAAACAAACAATGCCAGTGCCTTGTGATCAGTACTGCAATATGCAGATGGACAAGCTCTCTCTCCCTTGAGGAATCAAGAAAAAGTTCAAAGAGGAAGGACTGCTTGAGCTGAGTGTAGAAACAGGATAGAGGATTTCAGGCAGAAGGGAAAACTTGTACCAAGATATAAGAAGAGGGCATAACATGATGAGAGACTGGTAGAAGGTGCAGGGCAGAGAGGTTATGGGGAAAAGGGGCTGGAACAGAAGTTATCGTGGTTGGTCGGGTCAGGCTGCAAAGTCCTGTGTGCCATTTGGACTCTATCCTCAGGGCAAAGAGAAATTGATATCACTGTTATCTGCAAAGTCATAGTCTTCTCCTCATTAAACGTATTTTCAAAAGTGATCAGAGATAAAAAGAAATTGGGTTCTTTATAGTATGAGATTTTAATAGGAAAGGAAAATCAGAGCATGAGAAAGAACTAACTATATTTATGCCAAAAAAAAAAAAATCTCTAAAATCACAAACTGGTCTTCAACCCCGTGGCAGATATTATAAACCAGCTTACTCAATACTAATTCCATTTCCCTTCTGACTTACCTTTCTGTGGTTCTGAGCTGGAAAGATGGAATCTCCACTGCATAAATTCTCTTACAAATTAGGGTTGCCACGTTCTCTAAATTCATAGGGGGCAGAGATGGTAGTTCTGGGGTAGAAAGGCACTGGCTACTGAAGGAATAGTCCTGTGTGGGGTCTGCATTTCCATGGACCATGGAGTCCCAAGCTTGGTTCTAGCTTTCTCTAGCACTCTCTTGGCTACTTGATACCCTCTAACAAATTGCTTTCTGCTACAGTGGTTTCTGTGATCTACAAAAACACCCTGCTGAAAACAACATCACAGAAAAGCATTATCTTGGATTTGGCCCAGGATCTGACAAACTAAAACTAGAATTAAAAATCATTTGTGGAAAAAAGAAGTTTATCTAAAATAAATAAAGATGCCTTTTACTGCTTTAACTTGTCTAATTATTGTGGCTAGGACTTCCCCTATTACATTGAATAAAAGCGGTGAGAATGGACATCTTTGTCTTATTCCTCACCTTAGGGGAAAAGCTCTGTTTTTCACCATTGAGTATGATATTAGCTGTGGGTTTTTCATATAAGGCCTTCATTAGGTTGAGGTATATTCTCTCTAGACCTCCTTTGCAGAGAGTTTTTTTTTTTTTTAATCATGAGTGGATGTTATACTTTGTCAAATGCTTTCTCTGCATCTATTGAAATGATCATATGGTTTTTATCCTTTCTTCTGTTGATGAGATGTATTATACTGATTGTTCTGCGAGCACTGCACCACATTTTTGTCCCAAGAATAAATCCTACTTGATCATGGATGTATGATTTTTTAATGTATTGTTGAATTCAGTTTCCTAATATGTTGCTAAGGATTTTTGCATCTATATTCATGAGAAATATTGGCCTACAGTTCTTTTCATGCTGTCTTTTTTGGCTTTGGTATCAGGGTAATGCTGGCCTCACAGAATGAATTTGGAAGTTTTCCTTCCTCTTCTATTTTTTTGGTATAGTTTAAGAAGGCATTAAGTCTAGCAAAACAACTCAGTCAGGGAAAGCCAAATGCCATATGATCTTTTCATATTGAATTTAAGAAAGAAAACAAATGAGCAAAGGGAGGTGGGGAGAGAGAGGCAAACCAAGAAACACACTCTTAACTATAGAAAACAAACCGATGATTACCAGAGGGGAGGTGGGTGGGAGGATGGGTGAAATAGGTGATGGAGATAATAAATGTACTTATCATGACTCCATAAATAAAATAAAATAAAGACAAGTTCCCTATCATATGGACACAATCATAATGACCACTGTTCCTAAGGCACTGTGCCTGGTGGTGTACCTATATAAGCTGCTATTTATTATGAGCCTCTTCCACAGCCATACCCTAGTTCAAGAACATCAACAGTTCTTGCCTCTTAGTTTCCATACCAGTGGTCCTCAATCAGGGCTTATCTTGCCCCTGAAGGGACATTTGGCAATGTCTAAGGTTTCTGGTTGCCACAGCCTGGGAATGGCGGGCATGGGCCAGGTAGGTATAGTATGGTTTGTATTCCACTGTGTAGGGGCGAAGAATGCTATTAAACACCCTATACCACACAGCACAGCCTCCCACAAAAAGATTTAACTGGCCCCAAATGTCACCAGTGCTGAGGATGAGAGACCCTGTTCCAGAAACCAGTGTGTCCAGGTCTGATGCCTTCTCTATACTTTTTAATGTGGAGTGTAACTCTTTCTAAAATATACATGGGATCATGACCCTTCCCAGTTTAAAATGCTTCAGTGTTACCCTATTGCCCTTAAAGCCTAAATAAAGTCTTAAGATGATTCCACTTTCCATTCCAGGCATACCTCTCAATGCTGGCACTCTGTGTTAGCCAGGTGAAGCTCTTGCAGGTGGCTCCAAAGTGCCACCCCATCCCCCACCCCAGCAAGCTGCCTCTCTATGTGGCCAACTTTTACTCATCTTCCAGGTCATTTCTTCCAGTAAGATTCCCTTGATCCATAAGTCTTCGTTATGTGCCCTGCCATGTGCTACCATGGCACCCTCTACCTCCTTTATCTTGGTACTACCCCCGTATTGTCACTGTCAATTAACTTGACAGTGACAATTCAGAAGGGCTGAGATTAGATTTATATCATTCATTGTTAATTGGCACAAGTACTTTGCTCACTCAATAAATCTGTAAAATTTGTTACTACATAGCACTAGCACCACATGATAGGCACAAATGGAGGTATGGTATGTGAGAAACGCAAAACAAGAGTTAGCACTGCCCAGATCTATATAAGAATAGATACTTCAAGGAATCACATCCAGACTGCCTGTGCCCATCACAAAAACAACAAAAGGATCATCAAAAGACTAGAAAAGAAGGCAGAGAAGATTAGGAAACCTAGGGTCACTCAGCACAGAAAAATAAAGGCTAGGGCAATGTAGTGACAGCCTTAAATAATTAAACAAAACACCATATTTTATAGAAAGGTATATTTACAGAGTCTAATAGCCTGGTATCCATCTAAGAATTAAATAAGGAGAAAGAGGTTTAAATTAAAGTGTGAAGGATTTAGTACAACAGACAGTTTCCTTGTTGTTTTAATATCAGTAAATACCAGAGTGTTGTTGATGAATGAAGCAGCTTGTCATTCACACACTCATTTATAGAGTAATTTCTCTGCTTTAGGCCCATCCATTAAAATACAGTGTAGTAAATAGTAGAGAGGCCTTCACAGGTGTTAGGAGAACACAAAAAGAAGAAAGTATTTATAGATAGGCTTCAGAGAGAACAGTGGTCAGAAAGGCCTGCAGGCACAACACTTGAACTAAATCTGAAGAAGTGTGGACGTAAACCCTACCAGGATGACAATGTGAAGGCATGGATAGGCCTTCTAGTAGTGCGGGGCGCAAATCAGAGCACAAACCAGCCTCCCAGTGACTAATGGCTTAGTGCCACTGTTGGAACAGGCATGTTAACATGGCAGACAAGCTGAGAAAAGAAAATGAGGGAATCAATGAAGGTCTAATGAGCTTAAAATATAATCGGTGGCTGTGGGAAGCCATAAAGGATTTTAAGCAAAAGAAGTAAAAAATTAGATTTGCATGCCACAAAAACCCCTCCAGCACAGAACTGGATGTTTGGAGAATGGCAGTACTGTAAAGAGAGAGAGAATGGGTAAGAGATCACTTTAGTAATCCAAGTGAAAGATGAACGGCTTGAACAAGAAGAGTGACAAGAGGATAGAGGGGAGGAAGCAGGTAGGAAAGAGGTTTACAATCACCCCGAAAGAATTTGGGAGGACAACTGCATTGAAGAAGGTAAAAGGAAGAGATTGTTTTTAATAGTGTAAGTTTCTAATTTGAATAACTGAGTGAATGATGATAACATTGGGTGAGATATGGAATGCCAAAAAAATAGTTTTCATGAAAAAAATTCTGAATTATTTTGGACATGATGAGTTTAATGTGCCCATGTAAACAGGTGGGCAATTGAAAATACGGGTCTGCAGCTTAGGAGAGACATATGGGCTAGAGAAATAGATCTGAGAGACTAGATGTCATACAGAATGTTACAGCCTAGGGGAAAAAAATCTATAGAGAGGAAAAGAGGGGTGATGATAGAACAATGAAGAAGAAAGAACAATGCCTAGGGTCATTGAGAATGGGTAGGGAGCTCCTTAGAAAAAAAGCCCTCAAGAAAAATAACACAAGATAGTGTGGAACCAAAGGAGAAGAGCATTTTGTACAAACAAGAGCCGTAAACAGTGTCAAATTCAAAAGAGAACAGGATGACATCTACTGCATCTGGTAATAAGGCCACTGTGACCTTGGTGTGGGAAGGGTGGAAAGGGACCAAGCTATGGAGCAGAGACTATACTGAGCCATGGAGGGACTGAGAGGCAAGGATGGAGGGTCACTGAAGGCAGTGAGTACTTGCTTAAGAAGACAGCTGTGAAGAGAGGAAGGAAGAGCAAAGAATACTGAATATTCTACTTAGGTGTGTATTAGAGTTTGTTGTTTATTTTCTTGAGGGACTTTGGTATGAACCCTGGGACAATGAATAAGTCACAGTACACTAGTCAATTTTCTTAGCTGCAAAATAGAGCTAATAATCTATTGCACAGCATTGTGTGAAGATTAAAGAAGATAATGCATGTACAGATTTCAGGACCAGTTTTTGATACATGGGAAGCACTCAAAAAGAACAATTTATAATTTTCACCATATACAAATGCAGGGGAGGAATGTGCCACCAGATAGAAACTGGAAAAACATTGTTCTTACAGGATCCAGATCTTTAAGTATTGTGGGGAAGACTGGTTTTGGACAAAAGGAGGATGCTTCATCTGAAGGTTTTTTAAATTAGCAGCCTACTAACTCACAAGGCTGATTTAGTCTTAGGACTAAAGGAAATTAGTCCCAGTCTTAGAGCATCTTCTGCAACAAACTGTGTGTGTGGTTGCTACAACCAACCTCACCACAGGGCTTTCCTTGCCCCTCAGTGGCTCTGCACTCCATACATGCTATCTGGCAGAGCCCAGATCCTACATATCTGAGTCAGTCCTCATAAGCCCCCCAAAATACTAATTTATATACAGCCAATTTCCACCAGTGATTTGAGTTGAATTCCTCAGCATTCTCTCAGAATTCCCAAGAACTATCTTACACAAATATTTTTAGGAAATTTGGGACCATTAGACCTGAAACAAGCTCTTATTTGCTTCCCTCCAACCTTGAAATGCGGTCCCTCCGAGCAGCCCCTTGATAAATGTGGTCTTATGGCGCCAACAGCAATGGAGTGGTAGTCCTATAATATCGTTCAATAATGATTTCAAGGTAAGGCCATGTTTTTCTTGTTATCATCATGGAGGAATCTTTGGTACATGAATCGAATCGTATTTTTCCAATTTCAAACCTGATTTTTTAATCTTATTGCCAAAACATATAAAATACACACACATATATATGTGTATACATATAATGTATAGTATATATATTTATATACATTTAATTTAGTTTCTTATTACATTTTCAAATAAACTTGCACCACTGACTAGTAGCAAGAACGAGTCTAATGGTAAAAACAAAACACTCAGGAAGCTTCTTTTTTTTAATCTATATTTAAAAACCAAACTAGTCATATTCCAAGCAATAGCCAAACTGATGATGTAGGCATCTTCCATAAGAGACTTCTCCAATAAGCCTATACACTCAAACCACAGCATCACATAATGACCATTCAACACTTCTAAAGCTGCTCTTTCAGAATATGTCTCTGAGCCTGAGAATCAATAATCACATGCAAGTCAAAATAATGCACTTTACCTGGTGGAGAACCTGCATGAGATGGATCCCCATAGTGTCCGTAATGGGGTGGAGAAAGGCCTATTCCAGGCTGGGACTGAGAATAGGGGGGTGTAGCCACATATCCTTGTTGGCTCATTATGAAAATATCATTCCAAGGGATAGCTTTACAAAAGAACTCTGCAACAGAAGGAAAAAAAAATGTCAACAAGAGAGTTTGAGTTACTTAATGCTATTCAAAATACGAACACTGCTAATAAATATTTATAATGGTTTGAGAAAAATATCAGGTGTGAGAGACATCTTCATATCATACAACATACCATATTATCTTCTAAAAAGGCTCTAATCATAGCTCTATGGAACTCAGTAACTCAATTCTATAGGCAAGTTCTCAGGCACAAAATCTAAATAACAACTGCCAATCACTTTTCCACTGAAAGAATGAACTATTTCCCAGATAGTCTCTCATAATGTATCCACTATTTTTGTGCCTTTGGTTTCCATGGCCCCATTTCAGAACAAGCATGCCAATAGCAATAATCACAAGTCATTCAATTGACTGACCAGCAAAGCTGCCAGTAGTCTGCAATCAGATGTTTCAGGACTTGGGTCATTCCAGTGCTATCCTAATTAGCAATTTTAGTCAGGCAGCTAGGATAAAGAGAAAATCAAAAGTCCAACAAATACAGCAGAAGATAAAGAAGTTGGTAATGGACTTATTTTATGAGTCACAAAATGTCTAAACCAGGTTGCAGCCTGCAAACATTTGAGAATTATCAGTGGTTTCTCATTCAAAGATGACAGACTCTCTTTCTAATTTAAATATCACACCTCTAAGAACATATACACATATATTTAAGGAAAGAAGGGGAAAAAAGCAATTTCATATATGTTCAGGCATGCGCACACACCTCACAGTACAACATACCCATCTTGATTCTACTCAGAAGCAAGACATTGATTTGTTTTAAATTTACCATTTCTCCAGGTTTCACAAAATAAGACACATTTCATAAAACTATGCTCAAAGAATTTTTATAATGAAAAAAAAAAAAAAAAGCTCTGAATCCTGGTAAAGGAAGTAGTTTTTCACTACAAATCTACCAACATCTAGCTGTCTGACATGAAATAAGGTGAAGAACCTCTTTGGGCCTCAGTTCCCTCTTACAAAATGAAGCTTCTAAAGGCTTTGCAGACATAAAACACTGATCATACAGTTTCTCTCCAGTTTCTTCATCCGGCATAGGAATATCTTCCTTTTGTTGTTTTAGGATGCTACCTTTTAAGGTAAAAGTTGGGGGATACCTGCTAAGACTTGAAACATCTATATTCAGGAAATCTCATTCTTCATTTGGATTCATTTTCCTATTAAACGCTGAAGTTTCCAAAATTAAAAGGAAATGTTATAAGGTTATCTTCTTCTTGGAAGGAGAGAACTAAAGAGAGGAGAGATAGGCAAAAGCCTGCCGGTCCACTTTGTTCCTGACAACAATTTTACCCTCCTCCCACTTCAGCAGAGAGAGACGTGGCAGCCCGAGCTTTGGTCAAGCTCATCCAACCAGGCAGACACATTTAGGAAGTCAGCAGGAGCACACACCTACGTAGCAGCCTGTTGCTGAGTGACGGAGAGGAAAGGCAGGGATGTTCACTCCAAGCAGCAGGAAGCAAGCAGTCGGGTCCCTCTTAACTGGTCCTGACAGGAATTTGCTTCCTCATGCAACCCAGTTTGCCACGTCAAACTTCCTCACACAGCACCAAGTTACAGAAACCTGACTCAGCTTCAAGCGGCGACATGGCACAAAGCCACTTGGCAAGAGCAGGCCTAGCTAGGATCCAAATCTGGGGAGCTTCCATCACAGAACAAGCCCCAGGCCACTGTCACTGGACAAGGAAAGCCAAGGTGTGCTTCTCACCCTGGACCAAGTTCGGATCCGGACAAATTGGTTTCGCTATCGGATAGGATGTCCCGAAGCTTGAAGATACAGTTGCCATTTCTACTCTATTTCCAATATTGCCTACCTCCGAAGAGGAAATTAAGTTGATACAGAGACAAGAAAACCGCTGGCCGTGCCACTGGAATATTGTGGCTGCTGAGGACCCTAACCACGCAGTTCCAGCATCCCAAGACAAAAAGATGGGGGCGGGGGCGGGTAAAAGAATGCCCACGCCCACCCACCCCACCCCCATTATTAAACTGCACGAAAAGGCTAAAGGAGCAAAGTATGAGGTCTCCTCCGCCGACCTGCCACAGGTGAGCATCCAGCCTCTCGCCAACGCCCATCCTAGGCCCGGCACTGCACCCCACTCTAGCTGTGGCTGGGGAGGGGCTGTCCCGCCAGAGCCCGGCAGGGTGAGGCATTACCTGGTCGGCTTCCGCACGCCGCTGGACTTCCGAGAGCCTGCGCTCAGCTCCTAGCGCCGGGTGCCCCCGCTGACCCAGCTCCCGCTGCGGCCGCTCGTCCCACCGCGCCTTTCCCCAGGCCCGGTGTCCCCACAGTCTGGTCTCGCTCACAGAGTTGCAGCCGGGCTGGGAACTGCCACGTCAAACACTCTCCCGGCTGCGCGCCCCCAGCGCCGGGGCTCAGACCAGCTGCCGCGCTCCCGCCGGCGCACGCGCACAGACCCGACCGGGCGGGGCGGGGCGGGGCGGGGCCGGACAGGGGGCGGGGCCGGGCCCGGAGCGCGGCGAGCGTATTGGCCGCCCATCCTTCCCTTCCCCCCGCCCCATTCGCTTCTTCCCGTCTGTTCTGTTTGTTTTCCTACAACAGGTCAAAAATGTTTAACGCTGTTGTTAAATCAGAGCAGTTTTCACAGTGGATCCCCGCAGGAAGGGGGGAGTGCTTAATGAGGGTTCATTCATTCTTTCATTCAACAGGTTGCGGCTTCAGCTATTCATTCATTACATATTACATAACTGTGATATTCCAGGTGTTGCTTGCGGATACGGGAAGGTACAAGATTCAAGACCCCGAGGGGATTAGCATTTAAAGGCGAATCTGGAACTTAAAGGCGAATCTGGCACGTGTACACGAACAATTTGATGACGTATGTGTACAATGCTCTACAGAGGAAGGAACGCCCAAGGCCCCCTAGCAACGTGTAAAATAGGAAGGAAAAGATGTCCCAACTGAAAAGTATGGGAAGGAATGTCTTCACTGAATCTGAAATTGCTAGACGTCTGTGTATTCCTTATAGGAATGCCTACAGATTGATTGTGAAGGAGGATGACTGAACCCATCCCAAACAGGGGTCAATACGTGTATAGAGACCCAGTGTTTAGCTCACTGTATTGTGAGGAACCACTGAGAAAGGCAGCATGTGTGACAGCTGGAACTTTACTACTTTTCTCTATCTAGCCTTAAAAACTAGGACCATCTGGCTGGTTTCTCACAATGCCCCACTCCTGGATAGATAGACCTTCAACCAACTCTAGGTTTGGCATAGCTACCACTTTGCTCCAACTTACAAAAGCAAAACCAGGTCAGTGTTTTGTTTTCAAAATACACTTTCTTCTGGAACTCCTGGGTGGTTCAGTCAGTTAAGTGTCTGCCATCGGCTCAGGTCAAGATCCTAGGGTGCTGGGATCAAGTTTCACATCAGTCAGTCTCCTTACTCAGCGCAGAGTCTGCTTTCCCCTCTCCGTCAGCCTGCTTCTCCTCCTGTTTGTGCTCGCTCCCTCTCTGTGTGTGTGTCAAATAAAATATTTTAAAATACATACATATATATGTATATACATACATATATATGTATATATATATACTTTCTTCTGGGACACAAGAAGATTTAAAAAATACTTGACAAATCCCTTTACTGACAAAATCCCTGGGCAAAAATTGCATGGGGATGATACTATGGCTGAAATGCTACAGTAGTTTTGCAGGTATTTTAAGTTATTCCAGCATGGTGAAGACCTAATGGTCACCTTTCCCCCTTCTCCTTTTTTACAGTTTTAAGGTGTGGTGCCTGGCCTACATCCAGCTTCAGCACTGGTCAGATTTGAGAATCCACAGTGAAAAAATTGTTTTAAATTTGTTTCTTCTTTCTCAGTATAATGAAAATGTTTGATGGAGTTTAAGAAGCTCTGGTCTGTGTTAAAGCAGCACAGCTTGTAAGAGCAAAAAAAAAAAAAAGTTGTTATAGTACAGTTATGTCACAATGTAGGAGAGAGTAGTCACTTGGAGATAGGAACACTATGCAATTAGCTAGTTAGCTTGTTGTCTCTATAAAACCACAGAGTTTGAGTTTGTAAATTCTTTCTTACCTCTTGTTCAGGGGCACCAGGACAAATAATTTGTAATCTCAGTTCTAAGACAGTGTTGAATTCCTAAATATTTAAAGTTGGAAGGGATTGGAACTATAGATAACTCAATATTCAGTGAGGATGGAATTCAACTTTATAGATTAAAAAGACGAATTTCAAAATAATGAAAATAACTAGTCTTTTAGTTGGAAGTCATGCCTTCTGATTTTAATTTCAAAGCATTTTTACCTCATTTTTCTTCCTCTTAATATGACTCTGATTAACTCTAGTAAATTATTTTGCCTTTCTCTCCTATATCTGCCTTATATTTAAGCTTTCAAATAAATACAATATTAATAGACCATACAGCTCCACCAGTAATTAGAGTTAGTAATCACAAATTTCATTGTCTTATAAAATAGACTTCTAGTTTCAGTCCTGCTTCCCTTCTTGTGACCTTAAGTAAAAAACCCTTTAGTGACTAATTTCTGACCTTATTCTTGCGGTAGGGTTGCTGAGTCTTAGCAGACAGGTAGGTTAGCCTGGATTCCCAACCTTCCTTGGTCCGACCTATCCCACTGCCACCTTATGCCAGCCTCTGATGTTCCATGTATAATTAACACTATGTGGTCACCTTGGTAACCATATACTAATTGAAAGGTGAAGTCACAGGGAATGTCCATGTGCTGGGGTTCTGTGCTCTTTATGGTCTTTCTGTTCCGACTTTATGTTTATTTTATGTTTTAAGTAATCTCTGTGGCCAATGTGGAGCTTGAACTCACAGCCCTGAGATTAAGAGTCACATACTCCACTAACTGAGCCAGCCAGGCCCCGCTCTGTTTTAATTTTGAAAGGAAATGAAAGAAGAGAACAACTGCACAAGACTGCCATTTAAGCAGAAAGAAAATGAATTTCCAGACAATACTCAGGGTTCTTTCTGATATGTATGTTTTGGAAGAAAAGAACTATGATGCTCTAAGCATTTATTTTTCAATTTTTAAAATCATTTATATATTTGAGAGAGAGAGAGCAGAGTGGTGGGGGTGACAGAGGAAGGGGAAGAGAAAGAATCTTATAGACTCCCATTGAGTGTGGATCCCAATGCTGGGCTAGTTCCATCAACCCTGAGATCAAGACCTGAGCCAAAACCAGGAGTTGGACACCCAACGAACTGAGTCACCAGGCACCTTTCTCTCTGATTATTTATGTAACTTATGTTTGGTTCAAAAGCTACATTTTGAAGAGGGTTTATTTTTTTTTAAGATTTTATTTATTTATTTATTTTCATTTTTCATTTTTTATTTTTTATAAACATATATTTTTATCCCCAGGGGTACAGGTCTGTGAATCACCAGGTTTACACACTTCACAGCACTCACCAAAGCACATACCCTCCCCAATGTCCATAATCCCACCCCCTTCTCCCAAACCCCCTCCCCCCAGCAACCCTCAGTTTGTTTTGTGAGATTAAGAGTCACTTATGGTTTGTCTCCCTCCGAATCCCATCTTGTTTCATTGATTCTTCTCCTACCCACTTAAGCCCCAAAGAACAAATAATCCAATCAAGAAATGGGCAGAGGACATGAACAGACATTTCTGCAAAAAAGACATCCAGATGGCCAACAGACACATGAAAAAGTGCTCCATATCACTCGGCATCAGGGAAATACAAATCAAAACCACAATGAGGTATCACCTCACACCAGTCAGAATGGCTAAAATCAACAAGTCAGGAAATGACAGATGCTGGCGAGGATGCAGAGAAAGGGGAACCCTCCTACACTGTTGGTGGGAATGCAAGCTGATGCATGGAGGTTCCTCAAAATGTTGAAAATAGAACTGCCCTATGACCCAGCAATTGCACTATTGGGTATTTACCCTAAAGATACAAACGTAGTGATCCAAAGGGGCACGTGCACCCGAATGTTTATAGCAGCAATGTCCACAATAGCCAAACTATGGAAAGAACCTAGATGTCCATCAACAGATGAATGGATCAAGAAGATGTGGTATATATACACAATGGAATACTATGCAGCCATCAAAAGAAATGAAATCTTGCCATTTGCGACAACATGGATGGAACTAGAGCGTATCATGCTTAGCGAAATAAGTCAAGCAGAGAAAGACAACTATCATATGATCTCCCTGATATGAGATTTTATTTATTTATTTGACAGACAGAGATCACAAGTAGGCAGAGAGGCAGGCAGAGAGAGAGAGGGAAGCAGGCCCCTCACTGAGCAGAGAGCCCAATGCGGGGCTTGATCCCAGGACCATGAGATCGTGATCTGA
This sequence comes from Mustela nigripes, assembly GCF_022355385.1. Lineage (NCBI taxonomy): Eukaryota > Metazoa > Chordata > Mammalia > Carnivora > Mustelidae > Mustela > Mustela nigripes. The sequence goes on from NC_081557.1 coordinate 180,056,752, forward strand.
ACTGAAAGCAGAGGCTTTAACCCACTGAGCCACCCAGGTGCCCCAAGAGGGTTTATATTTTAAATAATTGAAATATCCGGGGCGCCTGGGTGGCTCAGTGGGTTAAAGCTTCTGCCTTCGGCTCAGGTCATGATCCCAGGGTCCTGGGATCAAGCCCCACGTTGGGAATCTCTGCTCAGCGGGGAGCCTGCTTCCCTTCCTTTCTCTCTGCCTGCCTCTCTGCCTACCTGTGATCTCTGTCTGTCAATAAATGAATAAAATCTTTTTAAAAAATTGAAATAACCAAGACTTGGACTATGTTAAATATCTGAAAGCACAGTAAATAAGACCAAGTTAAATGGTGGTGGGGAAAAGGGTATATGGTAGACTAAGTTGAGAAAAAAACAATAACAGTAATAATACAGTTCAAGTGTTCAACAAGCCTCTACACCAAGGTGTACAAGGCCCTACACAAGGTGTTTCTGGAATTACTTTTTTCTCTCTCTTTTTTTTTTTAAATAGCAGCTTTATTGAGACATGATTAATAAATTCATCCATTTAAAGTATATGATCCACTGATTTTTAGTATGTTTGCAGAGCTATATAGCCATCACCACAATCAATTTTAGAATATTTTCATCCCTCCCGGGATAGATCCTGCCCATTAGGAATCACTCCCCTTTCTCCCCTACTCTCCCATCCTACAGCCCTAGGCAACCTAGTAGACCTGGGTCTACTCTTTATCTGTACAGGTTTCCTATTCTGGATACTTTATTTAAATGGAATCCTACAAAATGTAATCCTTTGTGATTATCCTTTCACTTAACATAATATTTTCAAGGTTCACCCATGATGCAGTATGTATCAGTACTTCTTATTGCCAAACAATAATCATTGTAGGGATATAGCACATTTCATTATCCATTCATCATTTGATGGGCAGTTAGGTTGCTTCCCCTTTTGAGCCGTTATGAACAATGTTGCCATGAACATTCATGTTCAAATTCTTGTTTAGATATATGTTGTTATTTTTCTTGGGAATTTCAAATAAGCAATGTGATGTCAAAAAAAAAAAACAGTGTGGTTACAAAGACTGTGCTTTTAGCAATTAGGCAATGTTGCCACTCTGTATGAGATTTTATTTTTAAAATAAAATAGGCAATGTTACCTACCCCCAAAAGACAACAACAAACTAACTAAAACTGAAATCTCTGGTGACAGCGTAACTTACCAAAACCAATTCTAGGAGAAATTTTTTAAAGTTAAATATAAAGTTACAACACCACGCTTTAATATTTAAATTAAAAATATTTAAGTATAGAAAATATTTAAATTTTTAAATATAAAAATATTAATAAAGTAATAAATTACTCTTTTAAGTATTTTGAATATTTTGCTCTGACTGTAGTATATCACTTATGGTTTTAGCCACAGATTGAGCAGTGTGATATCACACGCCAGGTGAAGTTGACTCAGGTTGGAATCCTGACACTCTCACTCACTACTAGGTATATGAGTTTTACTATTTAACAGGTGTTTATTAAAGACTCACTATAAGCTGGGTGATGTACTAGGCACTGTGGACATATAGTTGGAGGAGACACTTCTGTGGCTGTAGAGAGTTCATGGAAGAGTACAGGGATTGGCAAACTGCAAAATCTGACTCACCTGCCCGTTTTTGTAGATCCTACAAGCTGAGAATGGTTTTTATATTTTTGGATGGTGGGAAAATCAAAAGAAGAATAATGTTTCATGACGCATAAAAATTCTATAAGATTCAAATTTCAGTGTCCATAAGTAAAGTTTTATTGCAACACAGCCATGCTCTTCGTTATCATACTCTCTGTGGTAGCTTCTGCACTACACCAGCACAGCTGAGTAGTCGTGACATTGGCCATGAGGCTCAAAAAACCTCAAACATATACTACCTGGCCCTTTACAGAAAAAGTTTGCCAACACTTGGTCTGGTAGGAGCTTCAAGTACAGTCCAGTGGATTAACATTTGGTGAGAAGACCAGGTTGCCATGGGAAAATCTAAGAAGAGACATTGGACCCATACTTGGAAAGTGGGAGAGATATCCCTGGTGGAGGGGGCATCTGAACTGAGTCCCCGAAGATAATAAGTTGGGCAAAAAAAGGAGTGAGGGATAGCAATAATAGCAGGAGTGGAAGAGGGAAGACAAGGAATCTGAGGCATTCAGATGTGAGGTGGTCCCATACAGCTCAAAGGTGGAGTTCCAGAGGAGTGAGGAGAGGAATGAGACCAGGCTAGTGGCTAAGCTAGCTCTTGGGGTCTCTCAAAGGCACTGGAGAGGCAATGAAAACTTTAAAGCAAAGTATTGAATTGATTATTTTTTCCCCCCAGAACTCAGTCTGGCAGACAGAGATAGGGCTCTGCAGTCAGACCAAGTCATGATTTCTGTTTCTGTCACTTAACAGGCTGTTTGTTCCCTCTCTACCCTTCAATTATCCTCACCAATAAAAATGGCAGTAATTAAAATCGTAATCACAAAAATTTGTGGGGATTAAATAAAATAATGCAGGTAAGGTACTTTGTACAGTTTGGCACATAATAAATGCTCAACAATGTTGTTATGGTGCCATCATCATAATTATTATTAACAGCATTATCTTGACAATGGAATTAAGGAGATAAAGGACGAAACCCCAGGGAATTCTGCAATGAGGACACATTCTAAGCTTACTAACCTTGGCTTAGTATTTTACTAAAATACTTGTAAATTTTACTTATCAGAGTAAATCTACCATAGCCAACAAGAAGAACAGCATATAGACTAGAATAACAAAAGGACTAGAAATAAGAATGATTTAACCACTGAGGAGCAAGCAGGTAGATAGTTTAGCAATTCTTTTGTTTTAATGGAACTTCACATTAAAAACTTACCCTCATGGGTAGGGTGGAATTTTCTTTTGAAAGGAACCAATGTTTCTATTGTTCACCAAAATGAATAGGGTTTCACTAGCCAAGAACTAAGGTGACTTTTTGGATGTTCTCCTTCCTAGATCTAAGAGTTGTTTCTAAACTTAGAGAGAACTCTACAAATATGCTAATTGATCTGGGAATAGGTCTAAAGAGCTCATCCTGACCTCACAAAGGTTCTGGGCTGATGGCAACAGTGAGAGTGAATCTGTTTCCTCTGGAGCACTCTTCACCCTCCCACGAGGCCTTCTGACTTCTGTCTCCACAAACAGGAGCCAAGAGCCATTGTTTAGAAGTGAGGAGGCAGGGTTCTTTTTCACTTTAGATCTGAAGAGTGGAGGCAACAAGACCCAGTCAGAGTGGAAGACTCTGAGGACTGAGTTCAGAAGCTCATGGAATATCATCACCATGAGGAGACTTCAGGAACATCTGCAACACCCTGAATGGGGACTGAATTTAGTGAACTGGTGTCTCACCCCATAATAAATTGGGTTTTTTTTTTAAGTATAACTTTATATTGTAATCACAGGCTTCTAAGATTTTTATATACACATATATAATTACATTGGAGAAGGTCATCCAGAGGACGTGACGGCCAGTTGACCCTGGGGCTGGAATATGGGCAATGGGAAGTTCCCCATTCCCACCCCCATCCTTACATATACGTTCTGTCCACCATTACAACCATGGGATCAATTTTCAAGAACGCAGCCTTGCAAGAGGCTGTTGTTGAACTATCTGGATGGTATATGTGACTAAACCCCATGAAGGTCTCTATATAACCTTTAAAGATTCTGTCAGTGAATGCAGAGATCTATTCTTCTAGCTGCCGCTGAAGATAAGCTTTGAAAGTAAGTTCCCTTGCTTATTAAACCCACCACTTCCCAATTTGGACTGGCCACTCTTTCTTCAGTCTCTCCTTGCCCTCTGTGTACTCTACCAGGAATGAACCAACAACTTATGTGTTTATTTCACTAACAAGTAATATTGCCTCCTAGGCAAACACCTTCTTTTAAGACTAAGGTTTTCAAGACTTATTTATAACTTGAGAGTTTTTTCACCTGGTATAACTGTAGAATGATATGGGGGTTGTGAATTGCCTCAGAAATTGGGAAAAGTGGCATTGATTTTAAATGGCTAAAAATGCTGAAGTAATGTCTTTGCTGAAGAACTAATATGAGGGCATTATTTTATGCTCATTATTTTAACAGACATCATAAAGGAACATAATAATTACCTATAATCTTTCTTTGGAACTACTATCTATCTGCTGCGGATTTATAGGTAACTCATTTGAGCAATAGTACACTTTACTGAAATGGGGAAAACTATGTGGGGGGCGATGAGGGTAGGGAATTGGGTTTAGGTTGGGACAAGTTATATTTGAGTACATATGAGATATCAAATAATAGGTATATCAAAATAATAGGTATCAAAAAATAGGTATAAGTTGGAACATTTCAGTATTTCAGAGGTGAAGTCTGGTCTATTCCCAAACTGTGGGAATAATCATCTTGAATAGAAAGTTCTGCCTGTAATATTTAACAAATCTAGTTTAGGATCATGGGATATCTAGTTTATATCACACTGAAGTGACTAGATACACAGATCTGGAGTTTAGGAAAGAATCGAGCAGTTGATAAAGAATGCATCCCTGGGTATGCCAACATTTAAGAGTGATGTCAAAGCAGAGTCAGCTGAGTAGATGCATAAAAGTTGTTCTAAGACAGTATCATTTCGGTAAAGCAAAAGCAAAAGTTGTTTTTGAAGGCAGAAAATTAGACTTGTTTTGCATTTTTTTTTTTTTACTTCTTGGCTTTTAAAGTGCACTTGTATTGAATTTTTATTAAAAATTGATATTAATTAATTAAATGGCTAATTTAAAATGTTACTATTTGAAGAGTATTTTGAGGTGAAATAAAATGCATGCATCTTAGCTTAAACTGAATAAAGGTTTAGGCTTTAATTCAGAGTACAATAGTGAATTGTTCATAGTTGAAATAATTCATTCAATGGTTCATTTTTTAACTGGTTATAATTTTAGATATACTATATGAATATTAGGGATGAAAACAAATTTATAACTTTGTAATATTTTGGGTCTTTTATTTCATGTCAGAAAGCCAATTTTAATGAATGCTTTCATATAAAAATGCCATTGTTCAGAGAATAAAGTTTTGACTAAATTAATGTTTTCTGGAATTGAAACAACACCTAAAGGATAACTTATAAGATAATGAATATTAAATTCACGTTGCCAGTATTGAACTTTAGATGTAGCACCTGTATTAATTTTTAACATTTTTGTTGACATATAATTGGCATACAACGAGCTACACATACTTCAAGTGTTTGGTTTGATGTTTTTTTTTCTTTTTTTTTGAAGATTTTATTTATTTATTTGACAGACAAAGATTACAGTCAGAGAGAGGAGGAAGCAGGCTCCCTGCTGAGCAGAGAGCCCAATGCGGGGCTCGATCCCAGGACCTTGGGATCATGACCTGAGCTGAAGGCAGAGGCTTTAACCCGCTGAGCCACCCAGGCACCCCACAAAGAAACTTTTAGATGTGGTGGATTTTTTTTAATCATGATGATTTCATGGGTGAATATATGTCAAAAACATCAAACCTTGGGCGCCTGGGTGGCTCAGTGGGTTAAAGCCTCTGCCTTCAGC
>NC_081557.1:180062745-180166352 GCF_022355385.1 Mustela nigripes
GCTGAAGGCAGAGGCTTTAACCCGCTGAGCCACCCAGGCACCCCACAAAGAAACTTTTAGATGTGGTGGATTTTTTTTAATCATGATGATTTCATGGGTGAATATATGTCAAAAACATCAAACCTTGGGCGCCTGGGTGGCTCAGTGGGTTAAAGCCTCTGCCTTCAGCTCAGGTCATGATCCCAGGGTCCTGGGATCGAGCCCCGCATCGGTCTCTCTGCTCAGCAGGGAGCCTGCTTCTTCATCTCTCTCTGCCTGCCTCTCTGCCTACTTCTGATCTCTGTCTGCCAAATAAATAAATAAAATCTTTTAAAAAATAAATAAATAAAAAATAAAAGTTTTCTTGTGCTCCTTTGTAGTCACTTCGTCTTTCCTCTTCCTACTCTTCCACTCCCAAGTAATCACTGATCTGCTTTCTGTCAAAGATTCGCTTGCATTGTCTAGAATTTTATAGAAGTGGAATCATATTGGGGTGCCTGGGTGGCTCAGTGGGTTAAGCCTCTGCCTTCGGCTAAGGTCATGGTCGAAGGGTCCTGGGATTGAGCCCCAAATTGGGCTCTCTGCTCAGCAGGGAGCCTGCCTCCCCATCTCTCTGTGCCTGCCTCTCTGCCTACTTGTGATCTCTCTCTCTCTGTCAAATAAATAAATAAAATCTTAAAAAAAAATAAAAGAAGTGGAATCATATTGCGTGTACTGTTTTGGGGGAAGGAGTCTGGCTTTCTTAATTATTCAGAGATTCATCTATTTTGTGTGTGTGCACTGGTATTTCACTCCTCTTTATTGTTGAGTAGTTTTCCATTGAATGGATATATCAAAATTTGGTTATCAATCATCAACTGATGGACTTTGGATTATCCGATTTGAGACTTTTACAAATAAAGCTAATATAACCATTTATGTACACATCTTTCTATGGACATATCATTTCATTTGTTTCAGACAAATACCTAGGAGTGGAATGGTTGGGTCACATGGTGGATGTATATTTAATTTTTTAAGATATTACCAGATTCTTTTCCAAAATAAAGTACCATTTCACTTTACCACCAACAGTGAATGAGAATTATAGTTGCTCCATATCCTCTCCAGCACTTGATATGGTGAGTGTTTTTGATTATAGAGTCTCATAATTGTGTAGTAGTATTTCAAGGTAGTGTTAATTTGCATTTGTCCAATGGCTAAGGTCGTCAAGCATCTTTTCATATGTTTATTTGTCATCTACCTGTATATCCTACTTGATAAAGTATCTGTTCAAATATTTTGCCTATCTTTATTGAGTTGTTTGATTTCTTATTTCTGAGTTTTGAGGATTTCTTCACATATTTCTTCACAAATCCTTTATCAGATATGCAGTTTGCAAATATTTTTCCTTAGACAGTGACTTGGATTTTTTATTCTTTGTGTCTTTTGAAGAGAAGTTCTTAATGCAGATAAAATTCAGTTTACTTATTTTTCTTTTATAAATCAAGGTTTTGGATTGTATCTAAGAAATCTTTATCTAATTCAAGATTGCCAAGACATTTCCTATGTTTTTCTTCTATAAGTCTTATAATTTTAGGTTTTTCATTTGTCTGTGATCCATTTAAAGTTAATTTATGAAGATAGATTATTCTGGGCCATGAAATAAATCCCAATAAATTTAAAATGATTTATGTCATACAAAATTTATTCTCTGATCTTAATTGAATTTAATTAGAAAAAAATTACAATCTGGGACAATCCCAGATATTTAAAAACTAAATATTATATTTCTACATACCCATGAGTCAGTAAGAACTCAAGAGGGAAATTAAAAATTATTTCCAATAATGAAAAACTAAATGAAAATGTGACATGTCTAACTTTGTGGGATGAGGCAAAAGCATTATTTAGAGGGGAAAGAATCTATAGCACTAAAATGCTGTATTAAAAAAGAAGAAAGATCACTGCATTAATGACACCAGCTTTACATCACAAGGTACTAAAAAAAAGAACAAATGAGACCCAAAATAAACTGAAAAAGGAAATAATAAATATCAGAGTAGCGAATCTGGTCAGATGGAAAACAGAAAATAATTGATAAAATCATTGAAAATCCAAAGACAGTTTTTTGAGACAATAAAGTTGATAATCCTCAGACCAGGAAGGAAAGAAAGATAGAGGAGGAGAGGAAATGGGGGAAAGAGAGAAAACACAAATTACCATATCATGAATGAGAGGTAAGTCACTACAAATTCTACCAATATTTAAATAGAGAGAACATATTACGAATGACTTTATGCCAATGAATTTTATAGCTTAAATAGCAAAGTTTACTGAAGAAGAAATGGATAACCTGAATAGTCCTACATCTAGTAAGTTGAAATTGAAATTTAAAACTTCCTGGCAGATATATTCTAGGCTCAGATGTCTTCATTAGTAAATTCTACCAAACATTTAAGGAAGAAAAAAACTGAATTCTATAAAAATTATTCAAAAAAATTGAAGAGGATGGAATAATTCCCAAGTAATTCTACAATTAGCATTACCTGGTACCAAAACCAGATAAAGTCATTAAAAGGGAAAAATATATAAATCAGTATTGCTCATAAGTATAGATACAAAGATTAACAAAATATTAGCAAATGAAATGAAAAAAAAATGTGTAAAAGGATAATATATTTTGACCAAGTGGGGTTTATTCCAGGAATGCCAGAAATTTGAATTTAGCATTCAAAAATCAATGTATTTCACCATATAAAGAGATTAGAAAGAAAAACCATATGATTATCTGAGCAAACACAGTAAAAGACCTGTGACAAAAATCCAACATCCATACTGACTTAAATTCTCAGTGAACTAGGAATGAAAATGAACTTCTTTGCCCTGATAATAGACATTTTCAAAAAGCTTACAGCTAACATCATATTTAATGATGAAAAATTGAATTACTTTCTCCAGAAATGAGAAACGATAAAAGAATATTGGCTCATATTATCTCTAATCAACATTGTACTAGAGGTTCTAGCTTGGACAATAAGGCAAGGGGAAAAAAAGTCATTCTTGTTTGGAAGGAAGAAATAAAAACCCTTATTTGAATGTCACATAATAGTTTATGTAAAAAAATTCAATGGAGTCTATTAAAAAAAAAAAGCTACTGGAACTAATACACAAATTTAGCCAGGTTGAAGATTACATGATCAATATTTGAAAATCAATGGTATTTCTATATAGCAGCAACAAACAATTAGAAATTGAAATTATAATAAATTTTAATACAGCAATGCCATTTATGTTAGAATCAAAATATGAATTTCAGAGAAAAGTCTGACAGAGTATGTGCAAGCCTTATATCCAGAAAACCTCAAAACAGTGCTGAGAGAAACTATAGGAGATTCAAAATTAGTTAATAATTTAAATAAGTGAGATATACTGTATTGATACATAGGCAGGCTTAGTATTTTCACTGCTTTCCAAATTGATTTATAAATTCCATGAAACTCCAGTCAATATACCAGCAAGGTTTTTTTTTTTTGAGACAATGACTAGCTATTCAAAAATAAATATGGAGGGACGCCTGGGTGGCTCAGTTGGTTAAGCTGCTGTCTTCGGCTCAGGTCATGATCCCAGGGTCCTGGGATTGAGTCCCGCATTGGGCTCCTTGTTTGTCAGGGAGCCTGCTTCTCTCTTTGCCTCTGCCTGCCACTCTGCCTGCTTGTGCGCTCTCTCTCTCTGATAAATAAATAAATAAAATCTTTAAAAAGAAATAAACATGGAAATACAAAAAACCTATATGAATCAAAACAACTTTGAAAAAGAACAAAGTTGAGTCTTACACTACTGGACTTTAAGATTGATTGCAAAGTGACAATAATCAGATCAGTATGATATCAGCATCAAAATAGACAAAACCACTAAGGAAACAAATTGGAGATTTCAAAAATAAATTTAAAGATATATAGTCAATTGATTTTCAACACATGTGCAAAAAAAGGACTGACTTTATTGTCTTTTCAACAAATGGTGCTGAAACAATTAGATACCCATATGCAAAAAATGAACTTCAGTGCCGCCTGGCCGGCTCAGTCAGTTAAGCATCTACCTTCGGCTCAGGTCATGATCTCAGGGTCCTGGGATCAAGTCCTGCATTGGTCTTCTTGCTTAGTGGGGAGCCTGCCTCTCCCTCAGCCTGCTGTCCCCCACTGCTTGTGCTCTCTCTCTCTCTCTCTCTCTCTCTGACAAATAAATAAATAATTTTTAAAAATGAACTTCAATTCCTACCACTTATCTCATATCATATAAGAGAATTCAAGATAGCATATACCCCTAAATAAAAAATCCAAAACTTTAAAATCAAGTTCACATAGATTTTTCTCCTGTTTTCTTCTGATGACTTTCAATTTCCAAAAACAGAACACGTCCATACAAAGTCTCATACACAAATGTTCCTGACAGCTTTGTTTGTAAAAGCTCAAAACTGAAATTAACCCAGATTTCTATGAACAGGTGAAAAGATAAATAAATTATAGTATATCTATGCAATAGATGAATTTCAAAATAATTATGTTGAGTGAGGGAAGCCAAACAAAAAGGAGAATGCATTATAAGTTTCCATTTATATAAATATTGAGAAAATGCAAACTAATCCCTAGTAACAGAAAGGAGATCAGTAAGTGCCTGGAAAAGGGAGGGCAGGACTACAAAGAGGCAAGAGGATATTACTGATAGTGATGGATATGTTGATTATCAAGATAATTGTACTAATAGGTTTATAGGTGTATGGCCATGTGTATGCATTTCGAGTTGCATATTTAAATATGGACAGTTTATTGTATTTCAATTACACCTCAATAAAGCCTGTTAAATTTTTTTCATTGAATTTACTACTTTTTCTAGAGACTTGATTTTTTGTGGTATTAAAATTTTCTAACCCAGAACATGCTTTGTTATTTGTTTTGCCTTTGGGCCATTAATAAGTTAGTATAGATTTGGGGGGGATTGGGTTTTTTTTAACATTTTAGTTCTGTATTTTCCTGTTTAACTTAATTCTCTTCTTTTATCTGTTTTATGTGTGTATACTTTTTTCCATTTGCATGTCTATTTATGACCAATAAAGAAAAAGCTATAGATTTTCAAATATATATCTATCTGAGTAACTGATCTAATTATCAAACTATTTGTTTTTATTTTATTACTTTAAAGCTGCAATTTGGGAGGGAGTTAAATGTACAACTGTACCATCAGCCTTACATTTTTTCTATTCCAGTGGTGTTATAAGTAATCATTTAACTTTTTAATTGCCTTCAGTGGAGCTTCCAAAATAATATTGATTAATAAACCTGGTGTGAATGTTTCTGTCTGTTTGTGCTCTTAGAGGAAATGTCTTTAGCATATGTGTTTAGGTTGGTGTTTTAGGTAAAGGCAATAAACATGGCAAATATAGACGCACCTGTTTTGGTTTATTTTCCTTTACCATAAAGGTTGGAAAGCTAAAACCACATTTTCCAGAATTTTGTGCATTAAAACTTTTTTCATTCTTTAACATTTTCCAAGTTTTCCACAATAAACACATAATTAACTTCCCCAAGTACACATTGCCAGTAAGTGATCAAGCCAAGTAAATACACACCACCAGATCTGACATAATACTGTTCTATTGTTTGCTTCTCATTAGGTTTATTACTATGTTATAATTGCATTATTTGATATCTAAGGTTTATTTGCATTATCTATTTCATCTGAAAGATTTAATAAGAGCAGAGTTGCATATATGTTGGTATTTGTCTTTTGGTGACCTTAGGTGTGTGTGCTTTGGCTTTGCTTCTTTCATCCCTGCTCACTTGTAAAAAACACTACGTGGGGATATTAATGTGAACCTTCTTGTTCCTACTTTGTTACAAAACAAGCTACTCATTTGTTGAGGAGGCAATTTCAATATTTCAGAAGTTGGTTTTGTCCCTTCCTGCTCTCACCCTTTGGGTAAGCCTCTACCAGATGTTAACATCCTATACAAAAGATGGCTCTCTGCTTAACCCAGACTTCACAGAATAATCAAATATAAGAGTTGGAAGAAGACTTAGAGGCCATTCAAGTCCAATTCTTTCATTCCCCAGAGGTGAAACCTGAGGTTCAGATAGTCAAGCTAACTGTCACGTGGATTTTGGAAAGCTGGGACAAGAACCCAGATCTTTTGACCTGCACTCCAGTGCCTTTTCCACGATTGCAAACTCTCTCCACATTTGCTGTACGTTCATTATAAATCCTATTTTAAGAGTTAAGCAAACTGAATTATAACTACATTTCAAGAGGATACTTAGAAGCAAACTTTTAAAAAAAGGAATCAGCTCCTAAAATATGTAAGTGCATTAAGATATCTGTGTGCATGCAGACACATGCTCCCCATTCCCACCTCCACACATAAAACGGAGATAGGAGGGAGGAGAGGGAGATGGGGGGTGGTGGGGAGAGGAGAGTCTTCCATTTATGGCTCCCTTTAACCCAACACTGTACACAGTCCTTGATTTCCTGGAATTTGGCTCTTAGCCTCCTTCTTTCTAGGCGCTATGCCTCTTTTCCATGGCTTGCGCCGACAGTTTCCAAGCCATCCAAAAGAAGGTGTAAATCCGCTTTTGTAGCATGATGTTTTAACTATAAAGCCAGTTCTTCTGCCTCCAAATTTCAGCTTTAAGATGTCATCTTTACATAAAGCAGGCACGACGTGTCTCTAACGGGGGAGCAGAAGGTTGAAACTAAAAATCTCTTCAGAACAGTCTTGCATCTATTCTCTCAGAGAAATGGGACAGCCTCCTCCCTTTGTTTCTGAAGCGAAGAGCTTTCTGTCCTGTTTAAAAGTACACTTGTACCCCCCCCCCATCTACATTGAGCTTTCCACAATTGCAGTTACCCACAGCTACCCACAGTCAACCACAGTCCCAAAGCGAAAGATGCTCCTGCTGACAAATGGTCAGACAGTAGCAGCCTGACTCTACCTCACGATGTCTGTGTCATTCACTTCATATCATCACATAGGCATTTTATCATCTCACATCACAGGAAGAAGGCTGAGTACAGTTTAGTAAGATATTGTGAGATAGAGAAACCACTTTCATACAACTTTTACTATAGTATGTTGCTATCATTGTTCTATTTTATTATGATTTATTGTTGTTAATCTCTTGCTGTGCTTAATTTATAAATTAGAATTTATCACAGATAGGTATGTATAGGAGAAAAACATAGTTTTAAAAATTTTTTTTAAATTTATTTTCAGCGTAACAGTATTCATTGTTTTTGCACCACACCCAGTGCTCCATGCAATCCGTGCCCTCTCCAAGACCCACCACCTGGTTTTCCCAACCTCCCATGCCCCGCCCCTTCAAAACCCTCAGATTGTTTTTCAGAGTCCATAGTCTTTCATGGTTCACTTCCCCTTCCAATTTCCCTCAACTCCCTTCTCTCTAACTCCCCTTGTCCTCCATGATATTTGTTATGCTCCACAAATAAGTGAAACCGTATGATCATTGACTCTCTCTGCTTGACTTATTTCACTCAGCATAATCTCTTCCAGTCCCATCCATGTTGCTACAAAAGTTGGGTATTTGTCCTTTCTGATGGAGGCATAATACTCCACAGCGTGTATGGACCACATCTTCCTTATCCATTTGTCCGTAAAAACATAGTTTTTATAGGGTTCAGCACTCAGGCATCTACCAGGAGTCTGGAACGTGTCCTTTGTGGATAAGGGGGGAACTACTGTATTACCATTGCCATTTGCTCCCCCATCCCTAGCATAGTCTCCAAATGTGTTACCCACCTAAACTGACCACACAGCTTCAATGAAAGGAAATCTTTTAAACAGAAAAATCAATGGGGAAAAATCTGATTTGTCAAAGATCTCATTACTCTGTCATAAACTTTTGCTTCATTAATTCTTGATTATTCTCGTTCTCAGCATTAGGGACCCTAACTTCTATATTCCTATATTCCTTCCACAAATGCTGGATAATTTCTTAGGTGGTTTTCACATCTGCTTTATTCTTTTTTAATTCTAGCTTTCTTGAATCCATCACTTATTTCTTGTCCTCCTCTTTAAGTCCTTAAAAAAAAAAAAAAAACCAAAAAACTACCATCTTGCTTTCATGCATTATGTACCAAGAAGGCACTGAAAAGCATCGCCAGCATTGTAAACCTATGAAAAATCTCATGTCAGTGAATCACCGAATAGCAAATAAGTGATGTGTCTCCTGCCCTTAGGGTGATTATTTCTGCTCTTAAAACGAATGTGGTCGACCCAGAAGTCTATACTGGTAAGTAAATGTGAGACGTGAGACATGTCATTTCTGTAACTGGGGTAATTTCTTCTTGACATAATTAAGTATAAAAGCTGTGTACATTCTGCATCTCCTGAGATAATTTTATATATATACATATATATATATATGTATATATGTATGTGTATATATATATATATATATATATATTTCCATCCAAATTTATTTTGTTAAAAACAGGACAACACACTCAAAATGGAGTTGCTCATGCTAAACCCCATGTCACCAGACATAATTTAGTTTTAAGTTTCTCAAAAACAAAATCTTCAACCAGTCAGCCAGAAGTTACCTGATCAGCGTTAGTCAGGTAATATGCCTGATAGATCCCTACCATCCCCTAAAGGAAAATATTCTTGCAATAATCAAACCAGTTTTGGCCTAGTATAACTTCCTTGTTTCTCTTCTTTTCTGTCTATGAAAGTCTTTCATTTTGTTCAGCTCTTCAGGGCTCCTTTCTATCTGCTAGATTGGAGGCTGCCTGACTCATGAATCACTGAAGAAAGCCAATAAGATCTTTAACATTTACTCAGTTGAATTTTGTTTTTTAAAATCCTTAACAAGTTATTTCTAGCTCTGTGTTTAGGCAATTTTTAAATTACGCCTAGTCCCTAGGCATCTTATTAAGAGTATTGTGCCAACATTCTGCCTTCAAGACCAAAAAAGCAAAGCACAACAAGGATGTAAGAACAAGATCCTTGCTGGTATCACTTATTATCAGTTGCCTTTGATAAAATTCTTACTATTAGATAATTTTTTAGTGGTAGAATTGGAAATGTCTTAATGAAGTTCAAAATTTCGGATAATTAGGAGTTCATACGCTGTGTTAGATGTAGCTGAACCATTCAACTGAAGACACTGTGTAAAACTAAGCATGTTTCATTTTTTTCAAATTGACTTCATGAAACACCCTTTCAAGTTTTTGATTTTTCACAGAAAGCTAAAAGGGCGCACTGATTTGGGGGACTTGAGCCCAATGACGAACCAAGTCTCTGGCAGGCTTATCTGTACCTCTAATATCACTTGAATTCAGGGGATGGCAAATACAGCTATCATGTTGCTGCTTAAGAATTTTAATCCTTTTTAAAGTGAACTGTGAATGAATAGCTGTGTTAATATGAAAGACTAGAAATTTAGCTCTGCTTAAGGAAAAAAAACTTCTCAAAACAAAATATCTTCTGGATATAGAAGAACGTCAAATCTATCAAAAGTTAAATTTGCATATTCAAGGAATTCACAAAATGATTTTCACAAAATCATTTGTGAAACACGCTTTTAAGGGACACAATATATATTTGGATATTGGACGTGTGTTTTATAAATTTTAGCTCTTTGTTTGTCAGTTTATATGTTGGAATGTTAGAAAAAAAGGCCTACTTGGCTTCTTTCCACTAAATATTGAAATTTTCTTTGCTTCTTATGTAAAACAACATGAGCTTATGCAAAGTGTTTCATACAGTGGTAGTTTTTTGCTGTAGAGAGGGAAAGTCAAGTAAGAGTAATTTCAAAAACATTTTAAATTCTAACAATCATTTAAAGAATGTTATTATTAAAAGAGAGACTAAATAAAATTATTTAACCAATGTAAAGAGAACAATTCTTAAAAGAAATCATAAGAACAATAATAAAAGGTGAATTGCTAGTCTTTGTTGGTGGAGCAGGGAAGGTCATTCTTGGAAGAGAAAGTACATGGCAAAGCAAAACAACCTGGATAGATTTGCAGAACTGCAAGCTCTTCGATATGGCAGGAGCAAAGAATAAGTTAGGAAGGAATATGTTGGTAAGGAGAATCCTTGCCAAGCATTAAGGATGGAAAAGTAATCAAGGGTGAGATAATGGTTGGCATTTTATGTTCCACCAAGATGCTAAGAGTTCCTGGAGGGGCCACAAAAAGACTTAAAAAAAAAAAAAAAAAGGAAACAACAAGAGTGTATTATATGTGTTCCTATATGTGTATTACAAGAGTGTATTATATTTTGGCAAAAATTTGGAGGGTGGAATGAAAGACCGAAAGATTAGTGACAGAACTAAGAAAATAACCAAAAGGTACAAACGTCTAGTTATAAAATAAATAAGTCATGGGTGTAATGCACGGTGTGGTAACTGTATTTAACAATTCTGTATTTGAGAGTTGCTAAGAGAGTAGATCTTAAACGTTCTCATCACTAAGAAAAAGATTTGTGATTGTGTGTAGTGATGGATGTTAACTAGAGTTATAGTGGTGGTCATTTTACAATATATGCAAATATCAAATCACTACGTTATACACCTGAATTAATATAATGCATGTCCTTAATATCTTAACATAAAAAGGAGAAGGAAAATAGTGCAATCAGATAAAAAGAAAAAGGTGAGATGGTGGGATGGAATTGAATGAATATGGGGGAGGAAGGTGAGAGTGGAGACTAGGGGCATTCTACTCTTTTGACCTCAGCTACTCCTGAATGAAATATGCCAAGAAAGGGGATGTGGAAGAGTCAGTGGATTTTCAAGGAAGACATTTATTCTGTATGAGTTCTGTTGCCTTGAAGATGTCCAGAATGTATAGCTCTGGAGCTCGGGAGGAAAGGTGAGATGAGTATCTGGTATTTGAAGCCAAGAAGTGAAGTTCCAGTCTTGAGAATCGGTATGATTGGTGAGAGACACAGAGTGAGAAGAGAGATCCAAGGACAAGACCATTGGAAGTTCAATATTTATGGAATGAGAAGGAAGAAAAGATGAAAAAGAGACAAAAGCAAAGGTTAGAGATATAAAAAGAGAAGCAAGAAGGAATGGTGTATTCCTTATATTTTAGCAAATAGAGCTCACAACTCATTATTACCTGAGGCTATCAAGTGCTTTTCTGTTTCTACACCTTTACTTATGACCTTTCACTCTTTTAAAAATACTTCCTATTAAAATCCAAGCCACTTCTCAGAGTCTACCTGGAATACCAAGTCTTTTGTGAAAAACTTTCCCCATCTTTACTGCTATAATTTTCCCCATTTTCTCAAAAAGCCTCAGTGTTAGGAAATTGAATCCAATTGTATTATTTAAGGCAATCTTTATTTATTAATTTCTTTAAAAACAGAAATAATACATGTCAATGTAAATAACATTTTAATGAAAAAAATTCTAAAATAGAGCAATTTGTGAGAAAAGTGACATTGGCTCACATTTTTGCAAATCTTCTTAATGCCTGATTTAAGAGAAGACAGCTGGATTATCATAACCTGTTTTGTGCTCATTCTGTTGTGTTTAGTTATTTTGGGTAAAGTACAGCAAGAAAATCCAGCCTTACACAGATACATAGTTGGAAAAAGAAGGGCACGTTGTGGTAATCTTTTCAGAAGACTCTGGATAGTCTTTATTTTTTGTATACTAAACCACAAATTAGCATGGTGTTGTTATTAAAGATTAGTTGTAATATGGAATTAGAAACCTTATCAATAAAATGTTCAAACTGTTATATTAAAATCCATTGGTCTGATTTGCAATGTGAAAGGCCATGCATGATTTTGTAGCATTGCTTACACATTTGTCATTTGGAAAATAATGATTCACTGAGTTATGCAGTTATTTGGAATGCTGACATATTTTATGATCACCATCAATCTCATCAGAAAAGCCCTAAAATATTGGGAAACTGTCAAACGTACAGTAGTGAATAACAACTTTCCCAATTCTCATTTTGACTTAAAATCTCAAGTTTTATCATTGGAAATAAATACCATCAGTTATTTTCTTCAATGTAGGAGTCTCGCTTCCATAATTTTCCGGAAAATGTCATACCATTCTACTCTGATATAAATTCTTTGCTTATATGTCCTTTCTAAAGGTAAGAGGAAGGAATTGGCTTAATTCCTATTTGTATTTCCTTTCAGCTGATAGCAAAGGTTCTTGGGGTTAGTAGGTCATCAACAAGTACCTTTTGAACTGAATTTATTTTCACCATGAATTTGAACTGCTGTATGATTTCCATATAGCCCACTTTGCTTTGAAGCAATCCCCATTTGGATTTTTTTTTTATTTAAACAAGTAGTATTAAGTATTGTATTAGAGTAAGTTATAATCAATATGATGGGCCTTTATTTTGTGCTTGCAGTTTCTACTATAGTTTCATGTAGAAGTGTGAGACTAGTATGCAGGAAAAAGAATTCTCACCTTAACACATATAAAAACAATGAGAGAGAACCTTATCTTTCTCCTCCAAAATCTTTTAAAATGCAAAATAATAATAGCTGTTCAGAACAGTAAAGTTTTATTTTAAAGGGTCAAAAATAAACATTGCACATACACACAAGAGAAAATCCATTGATATTTATGTTCTCCAAGGCACACCTTCAATACATGGCACCTTCATCTTCTTTATTTAGAAAATAAACTGTTACTGGTCCATAACTGGTCTGTACAGTCTCTGTGATTCTAGCAAATAACCAGGAGCCAAGTCCATATAATAAGGTTGGAATACCCAGGTTGACGACTTTGAGTGCCGTGAAGAACCGATCCTGCCCGGCCAGGTCCTGCCAGGGGGCCTTGGATAACTGATAAAATGACATGCACTTGGACTCAAGTGGCTACAACAGTTAAACAGTTTTGGGGGTGAGGAATAAGTATCCAACACAGCTGCACCTGCAGTCTCTTTGGTATTCTCGCCAATTACACCATGGCCCATGCTGCAGTTTCCAAGATGTAATAAATTTCCAGGTTGCTAATCAGAGGATCTTTAATTACAGTTTAGATGTCTATGAGATACATGCAAGAAATAGAAGCTCGTTACCATTATGTAAGAGTATTGTGATGATTGAATACTCTTGCTCCCAGAGTTTTGTTGGTATCCTATGGCATAAATCTTCAAAATTCTGTTAATTTTATTATCAATGCTTTTAAAGAAAATCACAATAAATTTTTTTGGCCATAATGAGCTAAAAGCCCAGACCATTTTATGAAAAACTATTGAGTTTCTGTTTCTCAAGTTCAACATTGAGATAAAATCAGTTGTTTTATAGAGGAACAAAATGAATTCAAATTGTGATGAGAGCCTTGTAAAAACATGATAAAAATAATGTTCCACCAAATTAGGAAATATACATTGAATAAATATGCCTTTTGTATTGGTTGTGGTACCTATGAAATTCATAAATGCATCTTAAGAGGGCTATGATGGAGGCAAACCATAAATGACTCTTAATCTCATAAAACAAACTGAGGGGGAGGGGGGTTGGGAGAAGGGGGTGGGATTACAGACATTGGGGAGGGTATGTGCTATGGTGAGTGATGTGAAGTGTGTAAACCTGGCGATTCACAGACCTGTATCCCTGGGGATAAAAATATATTATATGTTTATAAAAAATTAAAAATTTTTTTAAAAAGGGCTACGATGATCAAATAACTGAAATGGAAGCCACAGTTGTCAAATTTTATAAATATTTTATACATACATGCAGTTAGAGTAACTGAGCCATATGTACATATATATTTTATATTTTACAGCTTATTGTTGAAATGAAAAATAATTCAGATTCAATGTAGAAGTAGGTGCTTTTTCTCTTTGCCACTCATCAAAGTTTAGAAATGTTTGAACTGTTAAAGAAGTTCTTTGTAAACCAAAGTGCAATACGATAATATTGAACTCACTTGTAAGTGTTCAAAATTACTCGGAAATATGAAAACAAAGTAATCAATAAATAGAGTCCCCAGAAGTACACCTTTTGAAGTGTTTAGCAAATTGCAGTTATTAAAAACAAAGTTGAGACTTGAGCAACAGGGGTTTGAACAGCATGGGTCTACTTACATGCAGATTCTTTTCAATAAATACAGAACAGCACTGTGAATGTATTTTCTCTTCCTCATTTTCTTTTTCTTTTTTTTTTTTAGTTTGACAGACAGATCACAAGTAGGCAGAGAGGCAGGCAGAGAGAGGAGGAAGCAGGCTCCCCGCTGAGCAGAGCGCCCGATGCGGGGTTTGATTCCAGGACCCTGGGATCATAACCTGAGCTGAAGGCAGAGGCTTTAACCCACTGAGCCACCCAGGTGCCCCCCTCATTTTCTTAATAACATTTTCTTTTCTCCAGCTTACTTTTATTGTGTGAATATGGTATGTAATATAAACAACCTATAAAATATGTGTTAATTGACTATTTAGGTTATCAGTAAGGCTTCTGGTCAATAGCAGACTAATAGCAGTTAATTTTGGGGGTAATTGAAGTGCCTGGGTGGCTACGTCAGTTAAGTGTCGGCCGTTGGCTCAGGTCATGATCCCATGGTCCTGAGATTGAGTCCCTTATTAAGCTCCTTGTTCAGCGGGAAGCCCGCTTCTCCCTCTGCCTGCAGCTTCCTCTGCTATCTCTCTTTCTCTCTGACAAATAAATAAAGTCTTTAAAAAAAAAAAAAGAGAGATTTTTGACTGTGCAGGGGTGTTGGCACACTTAACCCCTGCATTGTCCAATGATCTGTTATACTTGTAGGCAGATGACTTTGCAATTTATTTTTACTAAAACAAAAGAATTAAACATATTAAATAAAAGCTCAAATGATGTACAAGAGTTTATTTTTAAAAATTTTTTTAAATTTTTTTTTATTTACTTGACAGAGAGAGAGATTACAAGTAGGCAGAGAGGCAGACAGAGGGAGAGGGGGAAGCAGGCTCCCTGCTGAGCAGAGAGACTGATGTGGAGCTTGATTCCAGGACCCTGAGATCATGACCTGAGCCCAAGGCAGAAGCCTAACCCACTGAGCCACCCAGGCGACCCGAGTTGATTTTCAAATGAAATAATAGATCTTTGGAATATCTTGAAGGGTTGTTTTGTTTTGTTGTTTTTTGTTTGTTTTTGTATTAGGAGAAAATAATTATTTCTGTTGAAATAGAAAGAAATTTAAAAGAATTTAAATTTGGCAAAACATTCAAAAGAATAACAGAGAGAGAAAACTTGATGAACTTTGTTTTGGTAAAACATTTATTGAAAAAATATACTCTGAAAGGAGACAAAAGACATTGAGATTGTTTCCAGTAACTGTGCTTATAATCCTAATAGTTTGTACATTCATTTGGATATTTTACATACATAATTATTTACCTGCAAATAATGACTACTTTACTTTTTTTTCCAAAAAAAGTATTTTCACTTTTTCTTCAACCTTTTGTTTCTTTTATTCTTCTTGCCTTATAGCACTGACTGGTACCTCCAGTACAAATGTAGAACAGAAGTGGTGATAGTGATCATTCCTGTTTTAATTCCAACTCAAGAAGCAAATATTCAAACTTCACTATTAAGTAAAATGTAGTTGCTGATTTTTTAAAAAAGATCCTCTTGATGAAGTTAAGGTAACTCTTGAGATGCCTGAATGGCTCAATCAGTTAAGTGTCTGCCTTCAGTTCAGGTCAAGAGCCCAAGGTGCTGGGATCGAGTCCCACATGGGGCTTCTTGTTCAGCCGGGAGCCCGCCTCTCCTTCTGCCTACTGCTCCCCCTGCTTGTGCTTGCTTTCTCTCTTTTTCAAACTCTGACAAATAAATAAATAAAATCTTAAAAAATAAAAAAAGAAATTAAGGTAATTCTTGGGGCTTCTGGGTAGTTCAGTCAGTTAAACTTCTGCCTTCAACTTAAGTCATGACCCTGGGGTCCTGGGATTGAGTCCTGAATGGGGCTCCCTGATCAGCAGGGAGTCTGCTTCTCCCTCTGCCTGCCATGTCCCCTGCTTGTGTTCTATTTCTCATAAATAAATAAATAAATAAATGTTTTTTTTAAAAAAGGTAGTTCTTTTCCTGCAGTTGATCCTTTAACAACATGGGTTTGAACTACATGAATCCATCTATACACAGATTCTTTTATAACTACAGTACAGTATTATAAATATATTTTCTCTTTCTTTTTTTCTTAATCACATTTTCTTTTCTCTAGCTTGCTTTATTGTAAGAATACAAAATATAATATATATAATACACAAAATGGTACTAATAAACTGTACGTTTTTGGTAAAGCTTCTGGTTAACTGTAGGCTATTAGTAGTTAAGTATATGGTAAATCAAAGGTTATATGAGGATTTCTGAATACACAGGAGGTTGGGTCCCCTAACCTCTGCACTGTTCAAAGGTCCACTTTAGTTTGTTGAGAGATTTTTTTTTTCTTGATCGTACCCACGTCTTTTGAGATAACTATATGTTCTTTTCTAGTGGACTGCAATGACTGAATTTTAAATGTTAAACAGTCTTACATTTCCAGAATAAACCTCAGTTGGTCTTGATATATTATCCTTTTTATGTGTCCTGTATTAAATTTGCTCATATATTATACAGGACCTTTTGCATCTATGCCCATAGAGATAATAATCTATAATTTTTTGGTTATAATTGTGTTTAATAATATTTAAATGTTCAGATATCAATACAAAAATTTTAAAATTTCTTTTAATCTATTAATACATATTGTTTTTTTCTAGGAAAATATTTGAAAATAGTTTTGGAATAAAACACTTTTGGTCGAGGTGCCTGGGTGGCTCAGTGAGTTAAAGCCTCTGCCTTCCGGCTCAGGTCATGATCTCAGGGTCCTGGGATCAAGCCCCACATCAGGCTCTCTGCTCAGCAGGGAGCCTGCTTCCTCCTCTCTCTCTGCCTGCCTTTCTGCCTACTTGTGATCTCTGTCTGTCAAATAAATAAATAAATAAATTCTTAAAAAAAAAAAAAACCACTTTTGGTCAATACATAAATACGTTAAGTATTAAAAATATATTAAAATAAATATTAATGAATTTGATTATCATCATTTTTACTGTTCTTTTAGTTCTTAGAGGTGTCACAGATGGGTGATAAATTTTAGCCATCCTTTTTTTTTTTTAAAGATTTAAAAATTTTTTTTTATTATGTTATGTTAGTTGTCATACAGTATATCATTAGTTTTTTTTCTTTTTCCTAAGACATTCTTGTCAGATTTTTTTTTTTAAGATTTTATTTATTTGACAGACAGAGATCACAAGTAGGCAGAGAGTCAGGCAGAGAGAGGAGGAAGCAGGCTACCCACTGAGCAGAAAGCCTGATGTGGGGCTCGATCCCAGGACCCTGGGATCATGACCTGAGCTGAAGGCAGAGTCTTTAACCCACTGAGCCACCCAGGCTCCCCTCATTAGTTTTTTTTTTTTTTTTTTTTTTAAGATTTTATTTATTTATTTGACAGACAGAGATCACAAGTAGGCAGAGAGGCAGGCAGAGAGAGAGGGGGAAGCAGGCTCCCCACTGAGCAGAGATCCCAATGTGGGGCTTGATCCCAACCTGGGACCACAACCGGAGCCGAAGGTAGAGGCTTTAACCCGTTGAGCCATCCAGGCGCCCCCCTGCCCCATTAGTTTTTGATGGTAGTGTTCCATGATTCACTGTTTGCCCAGAACACCTAGTGCTCCATGCAATATGTCCCTTAAAGATTTCATTTGAGAGAGAGAGAGAGATAGTGCATCTGAGTAGGGGTGAGGGGTAGAGAGGGAGGGAGCAGCAGACTCCCTGCTGAGCAGGAAACCAGTCGTGCAGCTTGGTTCTAGGACCTGGAGATATGACCTGAGCCAAAAGCAGAAACTTAATGAACTGAGCCACCCAGGTGCCCCATTTAGTGGTTCTTTATTAATATGTAGGGAAACTGTTGAGTTAAGGGCAAGGTTGGTTCTTGATTGCTTTTAGGCCCTCAGATAAAGAAAAATAACTTTTTCTTTCTGTTGAAACATGACCCTCTGAACCTTTTGCTAGAAACTGAACATATATCCTTTCTGAGCCTCTGCTCTTGCTATCCCCTCCACCTAGAGTTCCCTCTGAATTCTTGTAGTCTTTGCCTTTTGGCATTTTTCCTGCACTTTGCATTTCAAATTAAATGCTCTCTTCTTCCTCCATTCCAATAGTAAGAGATTTATTTCTTCTCTGAACAGATGATATTAATAATCATGAACACATGAACAATCACTACATGCCAGGTACTATTTATTCTAAGTACTTTAAATATGTTAACACATTTAATGCTCCTAACAACCTTAGGTAGATATTATTTTTATTACCTTTATACAGATAAAGAAACTGAATTGTAGAGAACTCAAGGAACTAGCAAAAATTTATGCCATCAATAACCGGAAGTCAAGGAATCCAATCTAAGCTGCTTGTCCCAGTGTTTGCCACCACATTACATCACCTCTCGAGGCAATAGCTGACAATTATTTTCCATTTTCTACTGTCACTGATGTAATTTAAATCCTCTCTGGACAGTTACTTTTCAATATCTGACTCATTGCTATTGATAGAAGAGGCGCTATAGAACATACTCTACCTCTCACACTACTCCCAAGGTAACTTCTTAAGACATGCATATAAACAGCACCATCCCAAACATGACAAAACACAATAGCCACACACACACACACACAAAAACACCCCATCAATTTCTTACTTATTTGTTTAGAAACATTTGTTAGCTCTTAATGGCTTTAAAATAAAGTTCAAAGTCCCCCATGGCATCAAGAACCATTTAATCTGATCCCAGTCAACTCTTCCAACCTAGGCACTAGCATTGGGGACAGCACTCACTGTTCCAACCTTTATTCTCCAGTTGCGTCACTTGGTGAGTCCTTAAACATTCGTACCCACTTGTGTCTCCATCCTTGTTAGGATTTTGTTCTGCCAGCAGGCTTCCTTGCTCTCTTTTTGTTTTTCAAGCTCTCTGCTTCCCTCCTGGCCCACCTCCTTACATTCTACCTCACTTCTACTTGCTCTTTTTCTCTCCACGTCCCCTCCCTTCCCATCTCTTTGTGTCTACAAAATTCCAGCTCAGTTTTTCTCTTGGCAGTGTCCCATAAGACCCTTTCATCACCAGCAAAATTATTTTATTTTCTTCTGAGATACCATAACATAGTAAACCTCTACTGTAGCATATGTCATATCGTATATTGTGATTTGCATTTCTACCTAGTTCCCCAGCTAACTAGTGAGTTGTTTGTGTGTAGGGGCCATGTTTTACGCATCTTTATGTCCAGCACCTAGCACTTTGTGCAAGATACACAGTAGGCACTCAAAAAATGTCCTGTGAAATGATTTCTCTATTTATTGGGCCATCTAATAGGGTCAAACACATTGATGGCTCTCCATAAGTAATTTTTGAAATGAGTAATCTGTATTTTCTTGTTCTTTGGCATTAGTATAGCTCTAATTCTGAGATGCCTATGGATTTATTATGGAGGATTATAAAACCTACCAAAGGATAATCAAGGCCTTCTCTATAGCAAAGCTTCGTATTAAGCCACAGTTTATATTGAGATGCAGAGAAATCATTCCAGATCATGCAGTATTTCAAATATATATAGTACATTTATATATTTACATAAAATAGTGTTTTGTTGGCTTCAAAATAATTAATAAATAAATATAATTAAGCTATTTCTATGATTCTATTGCATTAAACTGTGGCAATCTTTATAGAACTTGTCTTCATTCTTTTTTAAACATTAATGGAACAAAATACAGATAAGTATTTCTTTGACTTTCTCCATTAAAGGCACTGGGGTAATTTAACAAAGCAGTGCAAAAGAAATACTAAATGTGAGAAAATACTTCCTTTCAAGGAATTACTCATAAGAAGGCATAAGTAAGAGCCAGATAGAGGAGCCCAATTCCCCAGGAAACTCAAATGATAATCATATTAAGCACAGAGCATGATGAAATATGATAGGTGTGCATGGTGCATAATAAATAAGAAAATGATAACTCCAAAGGCCAGCCAAAACACAATAAATTAATAGCAGTTTGGATTTCATTTGTCAGCAGAAAGACTTTGATGGAAAATTTCTGGATTTGCCAATAGAAAACTGCACAGAGCATATGGTTCATCGAAACAGGATACTTTTATTTTTTTAAAGATTTTATTTATTTATTTGACAGACAGAGATCACAAGTAGGCAGAGAGGCAGGCAGAGAGAGAGAAGGGGAAGCAGACTCCCCGCTGAGCAGAGAGCCTGATGTGGGCCTCGATTCCAGGACCCTGGGATCAAAACCTGAGCCGAAGGCAGAGGCTTTAATCCACTGAGCCACCCAGGTGCCCAAAACAGGATACTTTATATTTTTGTGAAAAATCAAATCCTAGGGCACCTGGGTGGCTCAGTCAGTTGGGCGTATGCCTTCAGCTCAGGTTGTGGTCCCAGGGTGCTAGGATTGAGCCCTGCATCGGGCTCCCCCGCTCAGCGGGGAATCTGCTTCTCCCTCTGCCTCTCCTATCCCTCAACCCCTCTTCCTTTGCTCTCTCTTTCTCAAATAAATTCTTAAAAAAAAATAAAAAGAAGGAAAAATCAAATGCCTTAAATAATCTGTGAAATTACTAAAATTTTGAATTTCTTCAAATTCAGCATGAAAATTACTTTTAAAAAATCTCTGAAGAGCCAGTGTAAAGTTTAAGATTGTATTTAATTTCCAGTTGAGTAGAATGCTTTTATACTAACAGTCACACAGATTTTTCTAAAATCATTTATTTGTATAATATTGATCTTTATATCATAACTATGATACATTTAGAGTATTTTTATTTTTTACAAAGACTTTTTTTGAGTGTCTTGACTTATACCTTGACTGTAATCTTGAGAAAACACAATAATGTAGTACAACTGTAGGAATCAAGTAGTGGCATTTCTCATTTACCTTCATTTCTCTTGCTTTCTTCCAAGTTTATACTTCAGCATAATTGAAAACCATAGGGGTTCCAGACCATTAATTTCTCCAGGTCAGTTCTTGATGCTAGGTTATTTTCCTTGTGCTCATTTCTTTCCTGCTATACAGACCCAAGGGCATCAGCCTTATCCACAATTCATTAGCATCTTCTCTAGTCTTCGCTGGCTCTGTAATGAGGATATCACCTTTCCACTTCCTACTTCCCTAAAAACAAGCATAGGGACACTTTTCAGTTAAGAATTTTACTGTTATTTACTGTGGGACAGTGCATCTTGATAAAAATAATGGGACTAAAAATCACAACATTTAAGAAAACTTAACAATGGCATGACGCCTGGGTGGCTCAGTGGGTTAAAGCCTCTGCCTTTGGCTCAGGTCATGATCCCAGGGTCCTGGGATCAAGCCCCATGTTGGGCTCTCTGCTCGGTGGGGAGCTGCTTCTCTTTCTCTGTCTCTGCCTGCCTCTCTGCCTACTTGTGATCTGTTTGTCAAATAAATAAAATTCAAAAAAAAAAAAAAAAAAAAGATTCTCTCTCTCCCTTGCCCTCTGCCTGCCCCTCTCCCTGCTTTCAAGCCCTTTCTAAAAAAAAAAAAAAAAAAGAAAACTTACGACATTTTTTAAAATGACTTTATTGTTTTTTAGAGCTGTTTCACACAAGGAAGGCTCAGAGAGTTCCCATATAAGCCGTGCCACCAAACTTATAACATTTTAATGCATACTATCTCCTCAAAACTTCCTGATATGGGGAGGCCTAGAAACTCTCGGGACTCTTGTCCTACTCTGTTATTTTTGCTGCAAAGTATTATGTATTTCCTGTTTCCAAGCCCAAAGATCCCTTTCTCTATAAAGGCCTGTATTTCCAGTTACATAAGCTTGCAGGTACAAACGATAGGTATATGTCCGAGTTACTTTGGGGTATACATTTCAGGGCCTTTCAGCCTTGACTCGCTTCTCGGTGGCCTCACAAGTCAACTTAAAGCATGCTGTCCTATGATGTTACCACATCGACAACCTTTCTTCGAAGAGTAATGCTTCTTGGGTGTTTTGGGGATGATACAATAAATAATCCTGCATGCCTGGATCTTCAGTCTCAATAGCCCTTATTGCCTGATGCATCATGAAGCCTGTGTTACCCATGTCCTTAGCTTAGCCCAAGGGTTCTCATTTCATCAAGGTTTATGTATGTTGCCAAGAACCCCCACCCCCACCCCTGCCCTTCCTCAGTGTTTCTAATTTCCAGTTTCAGGTCTATCTTTTGCCTGCACTATCACCACCCTCATCCCATAACAAGTTATGGAGGCCTGGTCTGGAGGTTCAATGAAAGGGTGACCTTGGCCATGAGTTAAGCCCTAGAGGCCAAACTTTTTCCTGTGATTAATATCAATTTCAATGAACATCAAAATTTTATATCTCCTTCCTCTCAGGAGAAAAGTAAACTCAAAGTGTTCTAACATAAAAGTGTGTTACATTGGGGCACCTGGGTGGCTCAGTGGGTTAAGCCGCTGCCTTCGGCTCAGGTCATGATCTCAGGGTCCTGGGATCAAGTCCCGCATCGGGCTCTCTGCTCAGCAGGGAGCCTGCTTCCCTCTCTCTCTCTCTGCCTGCCTCTCCATCTACTTGTGATTTCTCTCTGTCAAATTAATAAATAAAATCTTTAAAAAAAAAAAAAAAAGTGTGTTACATTACCACCCTGATGAATAAACAAGATGATGATGGCTATAATAGCGACTATTCCATGGGTTACTGGCTCTAGTATTAACTGAAAAGGCAAGTAAGAACACCAGGGTATTATGCCTGTAGCAATGGTAAGAGGCAGTTCTGCCCCGGCCGCGCGGGATAGGTCTAAGGGAATAAAGGGAAGAAACTGGAATTACTAAAACATGAAGTTTGAAGGTAGAACTTCGTGGGGCCGGCCTAGACCTCTGAGGAGGGGTTGCTGCTTGTCTGGTGCTGTTGGAATAGCTACTAACTGGAATCAAGGGCGGCGCGGGAACTGACTGAGGTCGGAGTTGGAAACTGATCAGGTCGGAAGCGGCTTCTGCCTTCTCCGGCGTTGCGCGCTCCCTCCACCGCCCCCTATTGGCAGGCTTAGTAAGGAGCGGCCAGGCAAAGCCGAAAGAATTTGAGAGTCCAGCTCAAGTTCAAGCGTCAGCCGTCGGAATGTGGAAGGGTGGATTTGAAGCCCAGAGGCACAGTATAATAACTGACATATACTGAGCGCGCGGGCGTGAGGGCGTATTTAGTGGATGGGGTGGTGAAAGGAAAAAAAGATGATAGAAGGAGAATCAGCTTGGTGAATGTCAGAGAAGGAGATAAGAGGCTTTTAGCAGTTTTAAGTATTGTGGCTGAAGGAAGACCACTGGTTTCACAACTGTAATTTGGTTAAGAAGCTATGTGTGGAGTCACTGAAACAGGCACTAGATTATAATAAAGTGGACACAATATATGTTGACTCCTTTTTCAATAACTACAAAAGGAAGGAGGTAGAATAGCATAAAAAAATAGAAATAACTTATTAAAGAATGAAGACAATTCAGAACACTTCATGTGTGGCATTTAATAGGGGCAGGAATAGTCCAGATCTGAGATTGTAAGAATCAGGCACAGTGATTTCTAGAAAATCTCTAACCAAATCAGGATTAAGAATTATATACAGTTGGAGTGAGTGTGTGTGTGTAAGTTTCCAAACCCTCCCTTTTGTTTCTGTAGCCCAGGGTTCTTCAAATTAGGTGTTATTGACATTTGGAGCTAGAAAATTTTCATTGGGAATGGGGGTCGTCGTGTGCTTTATAAGGTGTTCAGTGGCATCCCTCATTGCTACAAACTGGATGCCCAAAGCAAACCATCCCCTCCCCAACATCATGACAATCAAGAACTGTCTTCAGACACTGTCAGATATCTGCTGGAGGCAAGTTACCCCTGAGAACCACTGCACTGCTCCAAGAGATCAACAAAGCCTCTGCTGATTTGTTGGCTTCTGGTTTCAGTGCACGCTTGGCAAAATGTATATTCTCAGCTTCTTGTCCTTCTCTGGAATCTTGATATCTCCTAATTCTGGTTGGTTCAGCACTTCTGATGTCTTTTTTTAAAAAAATTATTTAATTTATTTATTCATGAGAAACAGAGAGAGAGACACACACACAGAGGCAGAGGGAAAAGCAGGCTCCCCACAGAGCAGGGAGCTTGATGCGGAACTTGATCCCAGAATCTAAGCTGAAGGCAGATGTTTAACCGACTGATTAACCCCGGCACCACTGATGTCTTTTTTTTTTTTTTTAACTAATTAATTTATTTTGAGAGAGAGAGAGCAAGCACATGCGTGCGCACATGTTGGGAGAGAGGCAGAAGGAGAGGGAGAGAATGTCCAGCAAACTCCACCCTGAGGACTGAGCTTGACGTGGGGTTCTGTCTCAGGACCCTGAGGTCATGACCTGAGTCGAAATCAAGAGTCGAACACTCAACTGACTGAGATGCCCAGGCATCCCACTTTTGATGTGTTTAAATAGATGTCTTAAAAAATATGTTTGGCTTTACTAGCAGTCTCTGTGGCCATTTTGTTCTGCTGAAGGATATCACCTAATATTCAGAAACACAGCTCCAAAGAATTATCTTTTAATGTTATGATATTGTTGGTTAATATATTGTTTTTCCTTTATTCTAACCACTGATCAACAAGCTTTGGCTCACAGGCCAGATCTGCTCTGGCCTGTTTTAGAAGTAAAGTTTTATTACAACATAGTCACACTATCAGTTCCAGATTGTCTCTGGCTCATTTTGCACTAAGACCGAAGACTGGGGGGTGCCTGAGTGGCTCAGTTAGTTAAGCGACTGCCTTTGGCTTGGGTCATGATCCTGGAGTCCTGGAACTGAGTCCCACATTGGGCTCCCTGCTTAGCGGGGAGTCTACTTCTCCCTCTGACCCTCTCCCCTCTCATGCTCTCTCACTCTCTCTTTCTTTCAAGTAAATAAATAAAATCTTTAAAAAAAAAAAAAGAAAAAAAGAAAAAAAAGAATGCAGAGTGGTTGTCCCAGAGAGGTAAGACACTCATTTCACAGTTTGCCAAGCCCTGCTCTAGATCTTGGATACCATGAAGGTAGGAGCCAAGAGTTTGTATCTCCAGTGTCTAATATATTATAGCTGAATGACTGCGTATATTAATTTTCTTAAGTTTATCCAAAAATATACATTGAACTCAATCATTTTCTTTTAAACATCCAAAGGCAACAAAAGATATTAGTGTATTTGCCTACATTATTATGTGTAAATTAGGTTAAATGGCATCATTGGTTAAAGAACAATGACAAAATGTTTATTTGTTTATTTTTGTGGAGAGGGTTAGAGGGAGAGGGAGAGAGAATTTTAAGCATGCTCCATGCCCAGCGCAGGTTCTGAGGTGGGGCTTGATCTTAACACCCCGAGATCATTACCTGAGCTGAAATCAAGAGTCTGCCACTTAACAGACTGAGCCACCCTGACACCCCACCAAAGGTTTATTTTAAGAGTAGAGAGCAGATTCCTGATTGTATCTGTTGCTTTTTTTTTTTCCAGTCATAAATTATCTGTGTTGCAACTGTGTTGCAAAAAATATATATTATTTGTTACAGGGAAAATGGGCAAAGCAAATGCTTCAGTATAAGTCAGTCATTCCTACAGATTTTTTTAAAAAGACTTATTTATTTTTTAGAGAGTAAGTGGGGGAGGGGCAGAGGGAGAGAAAGAGAAATTCTCAAGCCAATGTAGAATGTAGAGCCTGACCCGAGGCTTGATCCCAGGACTCTGAGATCATGACCTGAGCTAAAACCAAGAGTTAGCAGCTTTACCGACGGAGCCATACAGGCGCTGCTACAGATTTTTCTTAAAAAGTACATTTATTAAAGGTGGTCATTTACTTCATCTTTCTGTTACTAGAATAGTTCCCCATATGTATTTATATAATTCATTGTACATGTTTTCCTTGAAGTTTATCTGAAAATTATAATTTATATTTGATATATTTGATAATGTATTATTGAATAAGAATGCCGTCCATGTAATTTCCCTCAAGAGCAGATAGCCTTTGAAACAGTTACATTTTTCACTTCTTTCACAAACAAATGAAGCAGAGGTAAGTAGCTCACAAATGGACTCATAAACCAAAGAAAGGAAATGATTTACAGGCTCAAAGTTTTTTGTTTTGTTTTTTTAAGATTTTATTTATTTATTTGACAGAGAGAGAGAGAGAGATCACAAATAGGCAAAGAGGCCGGCAAAGAGAGAGGGGGAAGCAGGCACCCTGCTGGCAGAGAG
This sequence comes from Mustela nigripes, assembly GCF_022355385.1. Classification (NCBI taxonomy): domain Eukaryota; kingdom Metazoa; phylum Chordata; class Mammalia; order Carnivora; family Mustelidae; genus Mustela; species Mustela nigripes. The sequence continues at coordinate 180,088,978 of NC_081557.1, forward strand.
CCCAATGTGGGGCTTGATTCCAGGACCCTGAGATCATGACCTAAGTCGAGGGCAGAGGCTTAAGACTCCGAGCAACCCAGCTGCCCCTAGCTCAAGGTTTTTGAGATTAGACCAAAATAATATTTGTGTTGTTGTATGGATAGTTGTGACCTGAATGCTTCTCCTTTAAAATCTTATAATTCTTATTAAAGATTTGTTCTACTAATCTTTAATGATGAATATTGTTAGTTGGATGTTATCCTGAATTCTTTTTGCATCTTGAATATTAACATCTGTGTGTTTGTCATTCCATTAATTCAGTGACCAAAGCAAGTTTACCATACTATAAATCTTATCAGTCTTTGAACAAAAGTGGCTTAAAACTCTGAGACAGTTATCTTATGACTTTGGGGTATACCTGGATAGTATTTATGATTTATTTACTCATCTCTTGAAGGCTATTGGTAACCCTTAATGATTTACATCCCAGGGTTTCCTTAGCCAAAACAGTTTTGGTAAGAAACTAAAGGGTTTGTTTTTTAAATGAATGGTGATACTAACTGGGAAGCATGCCTCTGTTTCACAGGGCTTAAAACAAAGTATCTTGCATCATTCTGACATCTGGATTTCATTTATTGCTAAAGCAGGATAAGATGGATTTGGATAGAATGAAGTGAAATCAGTTTTAATGATCATTATCTTAATTTTGGGCTGAAAATTTCCCTGCAAGTCAGGCTCTGTCATTTTTAACTTTGAATGTGCACTTCACAGGAATAAATGTTGCAGTGACCTAATCCACCCCTATTCTCCCTCAGACTTCAAAAAACTACTTAATGAAAATTTTTGGAGTAAAAGACATAATCTTACTTGAAATATCTGTGCAATGGCTCTGTTAGAGCTCACATATATATTTTTTTAATTGCCTGCATTTGTTAAAAAACTTAATTCCTCCAAAAGTACAGTATACTTACTCTGGATTTTACAGCTTTTCAAAATGATTATCTAAATTTGGGTGATTCTTGGATTTTCAAAATGCATTAAAAAATGAGATACATAAGAAAAAATGTGTTTGAAGTATCTTATGTGTGCATTGAATTTTCCTATAATGATAACATAACTTTTTAATTGTTAATCTATGCAAATGTTCATGCATATTTATGTGTGCCTTTCAAAAAACTTCTCTTACATTTTCTTGAAATTCTGCATATACTTGGCAGATGATGTTCTCAAAAAAGTTTTTTATACCTTATATTGAAGATATTAAGCTTAGGTTTTAAGTTCTTCAACACATTTAAAGATTTATTTATTTATTTTAGAGAGAGGGAGAGAGTGTGTGTGTGGGCACATGCAAATTAGGGGAGGAGCAGAGGGAGATAATCTTCAAAAGCAAACTCTCCACTGAGGGTGGAGCCCAACATGGGGTTTGATCTCATGATTCATGAGATCATGACCTGAGCTGAAACTGAGAGTCGGATGCTTAACTGACTGAGCCACACTGGTGCCCCTAAAAACTATTTTTGAATTAAAGATGGAAAGAAAGATTTTCAAAGACGTTTAAAATTCTTGCAGAGAAATAATTTTCATATATACTGATCTTATTCTCAATAATCCAAATCATCACTAGTATCAGCACTAGAAAGGAAGCAAAAGATAATAATAGGAAGAATAGAACTAGAAATATGAAAAGAGAGCTGGACGTTATATTTCAAATAACAAATTTTTCCTGGAAATCAGAGCTCTTGGCCGCTGGCATAATTACCAAGTTGAAAAGAAGAAAAATGGAAGGAAGTGCTATTATTAGAGATATTTAAGGCCAGATCTGGCAAAGCGCTAATAAACAAAATTCAGGAAAACCCCCAGAATGTGTTCTCAGGGCAATGGCCTAAGTGACTTCCATGTAACTTTTTTCTGTGTACCACTGATGTGGGAAGAGGGCTCTGGAGCTTGGTTTGCTCTCACTGATTCCAGTGAGATCTAAAGCAATTTACTTGATCTGACTGCCAGGTTTCCCTCTCTCTAAGAAGTTTCGAGAGTGATGCTTACTAGATGGGCCCCTTAATGTTTGTATCCACTTCAGGATTTCAAAGAGAATTTTATCATGATGGAAAAAATATAATTGATGAAGGATAGTTAGAAGAAAAGTAGAGTTGAATTCAAGGGGTCCCCACCCTAAGAGGAAACCACCCTTAAAAGGATTTTATACCACCCTGGAAGGAGCCCTTCACCTTATCCCATGTGATTTATAGATGACAAAAACCTGGTTGGATAACAGGCTCAGGGAGAGTTAATCAGATTAAAACCCCTAGACTTAGAAGCTCTGGTGGCAACCCTCTTGGGTCCTTTTCCTCTTTGGGAACTTTGTACTATCACTTGGCTATCACTCAATAAAATTTGCTTCATTTCCCACCACTCTTGGGTTTGGTCTACCTCTTCATCCTTCCAAGCAGCATGATCAAGAACTGGGGGCACTACAGGAGAAGAAATCCTGTAACATTATTCTTTGTCACTCTACTTGCTAATTCACAAAAGTTGAAACCTGGAATTGAAGTCCAAACCAAGTTAAATATGTTAGTTTGACTACATTTACAATGTTTCCATTGCATTCAGCGTGAGTCTATGCAATTTTATTCCATGTATATTTGCTGAGAAGCTACTATTGCCTTCAGAAAACTCAAAATCTTGGACCCATAGAACTTGATTCATTGAACATGTTGGAAGGCCAAGGGGTTCTCTTGCTTGCAGAGCAGAAAAAGAATCTCCCAAAGCCCTATCTAGTTTAGCAATTTCATTAAATCTGGATGTGATGCACAGTGGAAGAGCGTATAGTCAATCCATCATATATGCTATCAGATATACAACCCATCGAATATACTATTTGAGATGCTAGGGAATTACGAGAACTGCAGTGGAATCCCAGTCATAGATGAAACCAGTTGCTTTCTCAAGGGCTCAGTTCGCAGTTCTGCTGAAGGATCTAGTAATATTTCTAATACTTCTACTACATGATCTTCTGAGAAACCTGCAAGATAGTGAATTGGGAAAGTGTCCTGAGTCCAAAATTAATAAATCACTACTAATTACAACAACAACCAAAAAAAAACCCAAGTGCCTCCTACGTTCCAGCACAGTGCTGAGCATCAATTAACCTCATCAATTCCTTACAATAGCTCTTCCTTTTCCACACATGAGGAAACTGAGGCATAGGAGCCCCAGTAACCAGCTAGTGGGGTGGAGGTGGGGGGCAGAGCCAGGACACAAACCCAGGTCTGTCTAATTTCAAAGAGGTGTGAAGAGTAACAAATTCTGGTCCGCTGTACGTATGCTCCTTGGACACGGTCGGGGGTGGGGATTTTTACTTTCTCTTTTCTCAGTTATTGCTGGCTGCCTTGCAAGGGATTAGCAGTTTTCTAGGAAATTCCTCACTTTTGTGGGAAGCCTGTTGCACCGACCTGCAATGAAAAAGTATTTCCTTCCAAAAACTCTCCATTAATGCCAGGAAGATCCATTTTAGATAGGATAGCAAAGGGAAAAGTTAAAGGGAAGATTTATGAAGCAGTTGCTACATGCCAGGCACTTGTTTAAAAAATATTTTAAAATATTTCACTTATTGCTTAGAGCAACTTCGAAAGAGAATATTGAGGTTCCGAGAAGACAATTGATGCACTCAAGGCCGTGCGGAAAATAGCAGCAAAATGGGGGGTGGTTTGAATTCACATCAAGCCCCTGACTCTTCCCATTACCTGTGCCGCCTCTGAAAAGGATACACTTACAGTGTCTTGTTTGGCCAAAATATTTTTATGAGTTTATGATTTTTTTTTAGGATTTTATTAATTTGACACAGAGAGAGAGTGCATAAGCAGGTGCAACAGCAGGCAGAGGAAGAGGGAGAAGCAGGCTTCCTGCTAAGCAGGGAGCCTGATGTGGGACTTGATCCCAGGACTCTGGGATCATGAGTTGGGCTGAAGGCAGACCTTAAAATGAAGCCACCCAGGTGCCCCTGATTTTATTATTTAAATCAACAGTGGTAACCACCATCATTTCATCACTTCAACAGCATGGACTAGGTTTCTATTCAAACATCACCTCCTCCTACTAGAAGCTTTGCCACCGTCTGACAAAATACAGAGTTATCTTCATTGCCTTCCCCACCTACAGGAATATGAGACTCCAGGGGAAATAAGCCTTTGTCTGACTTGTTAATTTCCATGTCCCTCATGCCTAAAACAGTGACTGAAATAAATAATAAACACTGGTTACATGAATGAATAAATTAAGGCAGGTTTTTAAAACCCAGGATGGATAGCAAGCATGACACAGGGTAGTAGAGGATGGTTTAGTCTGGAAAAGATTACTCTGATACAAGAAAATGCAGCAATCTGAATCGTATTTTTGCTTAATAGGTTAAAAGTGATTCCTGACTTAAGCAGCTACCCACATCTAGAATTTGACTCCAATATAAACTTTCACTTAGCAACCTCATCAGCATTATTTATTTTATTTGTTAGGTACTTTTAACAGTACTATTGCAACTTTTAGACATTTTGACATTATAAATTTAAATGTATCTATTTTTTAAAAAAAAAAGATTTCATTTATTTATTTGTCAGAGAGAGAGAGTGAGAGAGCGCACAGAAACAGACAAAGGCAGAGAGAGAAGCAGGCTCCCTGCGGAGCAAGGAGCCTGATGCTGGACTCAATCCCAGGACCCTGAGATCATGACCTGAGCCAAAGGCAGAGGCTTTAACCCACTGAGCCACCCAGGCACCCCTACTTTCCTCTTTCTTTCAACAACCAACCAGTGTAACATGGCTATGCGTTTGTGCCTATAAAGTAAGAATTCCAGTACATTTTATTTTTTATAATAGCCATTAAGAATGTATGGTGCATTTGTGAGTATGTGCTACATTTTCTGGCATATACCTGAAGGGAGGCACCTTTGCATTTTTGACTAGGCATCAATAAGAAACAAATTCTTCACAGGTGGTTTTTGTATTTTGCCATTAGAAGAATAGTCCACAGACTGGTCTGTGGTGCCTCACATTTCAAACTCTGCTGTCCTCTCTTACACAAATACATACAGCGTCAGCACCTCAGAATGGGTTGATGCTATGATAGGACCTCTGGCCCTGCCCTTTAATGTTTTTGCACGAGGCAAATGGACACAACACATGGGAAGCGTCTGCCTGGAAGCTCTTCATTCCTGTGCTGGGCAGCTGGCAACAACGGTTCATGAATGCGGTTGTGAACCACAGGAGCATATTTCATGAAACCCAAGCTGAACAAATCCCTACCTCGTCCTCCCCTTGGCTGGATTCCAGAAAGCCTCGTGGGTACTCCACCATCACTTGCAGGGGAAGCTGGATGAAAAAGACAACCATCTTAACCAAATTCGGTTGAAGTATTTTACTTCTGCAGATTTTACAACAACGGCATATGCACATGTAAACACACTGTTGGTGTTCCTTCCAGAGCCTTGTAGGGGATCCCAGAAGGAAGGGTCCTGAGCTTTAGCTTCACTAACTTCCTATTAGATTCTCCAGGAAGGGGAGAATCTAATCTACTACACTTCAGAGACCCTAACCTTCATATCTTTTCTGTATTGACAAAGCATATTTTGCTATTCTTCCTGCCTTTCAAATCAAATCATTATAATTTGTGTCTCACCTCAGGGAAGTTTTTCTGATCTCCTGTATGTATCAGTCCCATTACTCCCTGCGGGATCACCCTGTTCCTCTCTCTTTTTAGCCCCCATTGTGTGCATACTTATTGTCTTCCTTTTCTGGTAAAATTCAGGCTCCACGAGAGCAGGAATGCTGCCTAGGACACTCACACAAAATATTTTTTTGAAAAAGATTTTATTTGTTTGAGAGAGAGAGAGAGAGAGAACAAGTGCACATAAGTAGGGGGGAGGGGTAGAGCGAGAAAGAGAAGCAGACTCCCTGCTGAGAAGAGAACCCAATGTGAGGTTCAATCCCAGGACCCCGGGATTATGACTTGAGCTGAAGGCAGATGCTTGACTGATTGAGCCACCTAAGCACCCCCCAAAAATCATTTGAATGAATGAATGAATGAACTATAAGTTTAAATGTAAGTATCTTTTTAATTAGCTCAAGAATATTATTTTATAATTTTAATAAGTTTACTCCAACTCAAGTCCCCCATCTCACTGGATCTGGATTGGTGGGACTGCCAGTCTCAAGTATCCTTAGAGCTACTTCCTGTGCAGGACTTGTGAAGTTGTTGGGAGTCAGCAGAGCAGCAGGTCCTCACTCATCTGCCTTCACTGGTCACTGAACCTCCACCGTCTTGACCAGCAGCCAGGTTCCCAACGGCAGCCTCTGTGATATGCATGTGGCTGAAGAGTGTTGGCAAAGGTTGGGAGCCCTGCTTTTGGTGTCTGGCCTCCCTCCAGATACCCGGTAGCTGTTTCCATCTTACCATTATTTCTCTGGCAGCAGCATGGTGGTCGGCACTACTTGGGAGACCCCCAGATGGCCAGACACTCCTAGTTAGGGCTAAGTCCCTCTCTTGCTTTTCTCAAGGGCACTTTTCTTGCTTTTCTCTGCACTTGGGACACCTTGCAAAATCATTTCATGGAATTTAGACCTTACAAAACTGGGAATCACTATTACCACCTTTCATTCTTGCTCAGCAGAAGTCCCTGAGTTAAGGAAGTGAGGAGGTCTACTTCCTTGGAAGAGGAAGAAGGCAGAAATCTGAAGAGTGAACAAAATTATCAAAATCTCAAAAATTATCCTGTCACATACCTTTTATATATTTTTGTATATTGAAAAGGAAACCAAATGGTACTTTGGCTGTCTCTATGCTCTGTCTCTCTATTACGGGCTGAAATTTATCCCCCAAATTACATGTTGAAGTCTTACTCTGCAGTATCTCAGAACGTAACTGTATTTGGAGATAAGGTCTTTCAAGGGCATTAAGTTAAAATGAGGTCATCAGAGGCGGGCCTTAATCCAGTATTACAGGTGTCATTATAAAAAGAGGAGGTTGGAGAGACAGGTGCAGAGAGAAGATGATGTGAAGGCACTTGGAGAAGAAGACAGCCATCTACAGGCCAAGGAAGTCGGCCTCAAGACAACTTGACCTCAGGTTTCCAGCCTTAAGAATTGTGAGACAACAAGTGTCTCTTCTTTAAGCTACCCTGTCTATGGTGTGCTGGGATGCCCAGCAAATTAATATGCTCCCTCATGCTGTGATGCTAGGCAGGACAGCCCCTCTGGGCTTTGGGTAAAAGTAAGAGTCGCTGGCCTGCATCTCCTTTGCTCTGCAAGCCCCAATGATGGGATTTTAAACCACCACCAGCAACCGTGGTAGTTTCTCCCCAAACTACATACAGCCTCAGAGCAAGAGAGAGCACGCGGATGAGCAGGAAAAATGTTAGGGAAACCTAACAGACGGTTGCAGGGTGTCTTCTTTCACGCTGCCCCTTCTCTCTTGCCCTGGAATGCGCCAGAACACATCACCACCTGCTCGGAAGGCATTTCACGCACATGCATTCCAGGAAACAGCTCAAATACTCGAGTCACAACAGGCCCTCGTGGGGTCAGCAGATACTAAATGACTGATTCTCCAATAGTCAGAGAGTTGCCTCACTGTTTAACATGAGTTCACAAATGTTTATCCATCATGTGGATTATCTATGTATTTTTTTAACACTTAGGTTGAAGTTCTCTTATCTGTAATTAATTCCAGCCAGATGTTAAGAACAATCATTTAAAAAGATCTTGTCTTTGTCTGAGATATTAATTTCTTTCCATAGGCGCAATTTTATGTCTACTTGTTGTCAGTCCTTTTTTTGCGGAAAGAAAAATTAAAACAAACAGTAATAAAAAAATACATTGTCTTGACAAGTCAGGAAATGACAGATGCTGGCGAGGATGCAGAGAAAGGGGAACCCTCCTACACTGTTGGTGGGAATGCAAGCTGATGCATGGAGGTTCCTCAAAATGTTGAAAATAGAACTGCCCTATGACCCAGCAATTGCACTATTGGGTATTTACCCTAAAGATACAAACGTAGTGATCCAAAGGGGCACGTGCACCCGAATGTTTGTAGCAGCAATGTCCACAATAGCCAAACTATGGAAAGAACCTAGATGTCCATCAACAGATGAATGGATCAAGAAGATGTGGTATATATACACAATGGAATACTATGCAGCCATCAAAAGAAATGAAATCTTGCCATTTGCGACAACATGGATGGAACTAGAGCGTATCATGCTTAGCGAAATAAGTCAAGCAGTGAAAGACAACTATCATATGATCTCCCTGATATGAGGAAGTGGTGATGCAACATGGGGGCTTAAGTGGGTACGAGAAGAATAAATAAAACAAGATGGGATTGGGAGGGAGACAAACCATAAGTGACTCTTAATCTCACAAAGCAAACTGAGGGTTGCTGGGGGGAGGGGGCTTGGGAGAAGGGGGTGGGATTATGGACATTGGGGAGGGTATGTGCTTTGGTGAGTGCTGTGAAGTGTGTAAACCTGGTGATTCACAGACCTGTACCCCTGGGGATAAAAATATATGTTTATAAAAAATAAAAAATTAAAAGTAAAAAAAAAAATACATTGTCTTAAAGCTCTAAATTTTGACCCTGATTTGGGAAGGTATAATTTAGTGACAGTTCCAAATAATGATTGTAGCCCATGGAAAAAGTGCTCTTGTGCATTTAAAAATACAGATGCTATCATTTAGATCTTTAATAATTCATTGGTATTACCTTAAAATTTTCCTTAAAAATTATTTTTACTCCTTCTGATCTTTCAAGTAATACTATCTGAAATACAAAACATGCAATATTTAATAATAAAAAAGTAGCAAAATGATATTGTCAGGAGACATCATGAATCATGGTTTCAGTTTATTTTTTGACATACAGACAAATGCCTTCCAGCCTTTTGGAGAAAACGCCTAAACCTATTTTTTCTAACAAGTTTACTTAATTCCATTTTCATTGTCCTAAAATGTATACACACACACACACACACACACACACACACACACACACCTGTACTTTTATAAAATATGCTTTTTGAAACTGAAACTTTTAATGTGTGTGTATCCTATGGGGACTTTAATCCCTGTGGTTTCATTTGGTGATTTATTCAAATTTAGCTCACATAAATATATTAGCTAATGTTGTAAGATGCCTACTAGGTTTCTGTTTCTAGGTGTGTGTGTGTGTGTGTATGTATGTGTGTGTTTAGGGCTTTTTGGTAGAGATGCCTGGGTGGCTCAGTCAGTTAAGTGTCTGCCTTCAGCTCAGGTCAGGATCTCAGGGTCCTGGGATTGAGTTTACATCGGGCTCTTTTCTCAGCGGGGAGCCTGCTTCTCTCTGTCTACTGCTCCCCCAGCTTGTGTTCCCTCTCTCTGTCTCGATGAAAAAAAATAAATAAATAATACATATAAAAATAATTTTTCAAAGGCCTTTTGAGAAGGGGCACATGCACCCCAATCTTCATAACAGCAATGTCCATAATAGCCAAATTGTGGAAGGAATCCAGATGGATAAAGAAGATGGGGTTCATCTACATAACAGAATCTTATTCACCCACCAGAAAGGATGGATACCTACCATTTGCATCGACATGGATGGAACTGGAGGGGATTATGCTAAGTGAAATGTCAAGCAAACAAAGAAAATTATCGTATAGTTTCATATGTGAACTATAAGAAATAGCACTGAGGATTATAGGGGAAGGGAGGGAAAACTGAATGGGAAGAAATAAGAGAGGGGGACAAACCATGAGAGACTGCTGACTCTGGAAAACAAACTGAGGGTTACAGAAGGTGAGGGGGTTGCAGGATGGGGTTACTGGGGTATGTATGGGTATTAAGGAAGGCACATGATGTGAAGAGTACTTGGTGATATATACACCTAATGAATCCTTGACCACTATGTCAGAAACTAATGATGGCTAATTAAATTTAAATTAAATTGAGTGCAAGATGACCACTCTGGACCAGCCCCCTCCCCCCCCAAAAAAAGACATTTGATAAGCATCAAGATTTAGTTGTCCAAAAGGAAGGATATAGATACTGAAATCATGGTGTATTATTACAATTTTGGTTTTTCTAAATTTCAATAATGTTGTGAGATAGTAGAAAGTGTATATTGGTCTGTGACCCCAGTTCCTGGCACACTAGGAGCCTCTCTTGTTTTAATGTTGGTCTTTGACTTTTTGTTCCTGATACAGAACTCCTGAAATCCTTGTGATTTTCTGGATGGTGGGAGTGTCTTTTTTTTTCCTTATGAGGTGATTCTGGGTAGGCTTTTGGATGAGGGCTGGCTATTGGAAAGACCAAGCCAAGATCAGAAGCTTGAAATTTTCAGCTTTGCCACTCATATTGTTGAGAAGAGTAATGGAGCCATCATGCTTATATGATGAGCGTCTATACAATTCCAAAAGTACAGGGTTTGTAGAGTTTCTTTATTGGTGAATGCGTGGTGCTGGGAGAGTGGTGTGTCTGGAGAGGGTATGGAAATTCGTCATCTTTTCCCATATTCCTTGCCCTACCATCCAGCTGGATGCTCTCTGTATCTTTTACCATGTCTTTTAATAAACAGTTAAACAGTTAACCCACTGAGCCACCCAGGCGCCCCAACAGTTAAACAGTTAAATGCAAGTAAGTATTTCCTTGAGTCCTCTAGCAAATTAATCAAATCCAGGGAGGGAATCTTTGGAACCTCTGATCTATAGCCAGTTGGTCAAAAGCCCAGGTGAGAACCTGGACTTGTGACTGGGATCTGAAGTATATGTATGTGTGTTGCGGGGGAGGAGGTACATTTTGTGGGACTAAGCTCTTACTTATGGGATCTAATGCTATCTCTAGGCAGAGAGTGTCAAAATTGAGTTGAATTTTTGGATATCCTCCTCATGTCCTGAGAATTGCTTGTTGATGGTGTAGGATACACTCTCCACTCCCACTCTCACTTATTTTTTAGTAAAAAATTGAATTAGAAAAATAACAAAGAAGCATGATCCAGCATAGGTGGCTGATGTGAAATTATTGTAGAATAAGTAATTCCTACAGGAATATTTTTGTTTTATAATGTGGTTTCCCAATTCATGTTAGGCTCAGAAATCTTACTGTGCTGTCAAAATTGGGAAGGATAATATAGGTATTATTTCCAGAATGATCAAGTGAATGAATGGATGGATGGTATTATAAAACAGAACATCTGGTACATTGTTATATCCTTTAAATGACTTAGAAGTAGAGATAGTTTAAGAACATCATTTTTTTTTAATTGAGGTATAGTTGACATTCTTGCATTATGTCAGGTGTACAATGTTAAGGTTAGTTTCAGGTGTACGACACAGTGATTTGACAAGTGTGCTTGTTATGCTATGCTCACCACAAGTGTAGCTACCATCAAAGAGGTCATATTCAAAACCACTCAAATCACTTTTTTTCTTTAAGAAAGTGAATTTTTATTCTTGTCTTAATTCTCAAATTCCAAATAAAGAGCAGGCTGTGTGCTGTTTGCACAGGGCTCTGGTTCCATTTCTCTACTTGTGTCTCAGTTTCATTTTGTTGGGTCTGATACTTGATTTCACCCTCCTTGCAAGCTATTAAGTTAGCTTGCTCCTGTTTCACGGAAGCTGGGAGAAGACACGAGATTCTTTGGTCAGAGACAAAGAACTTTCTTATACAAGGTACAGCAAGCAGCATGTATATCAGCACATTTACACGTTTATCTAGCCTCAAACTCCATTGGGTTTACAAGATGTTACCCAGATGGATGCTACATACGTAGTGGATATCCGTAACAGCTAAGGGACCCTAAGTCTAGTGAATCCATTACTTTTAGTTCATTTTTATTTTTTGCTTGCAATCAGCTAGCAAACTTACTCTTTTCCCCACATTGAGATATTACCATATCCATCAAGGTTGCCTGCTATAAACTCAAGCCTGAGAAACAGCTCAGGAAAAAAAGCATTATGACCTTGAATTCTGACCCACCCAGAAAGACACCTAGGAGCACTAGAGACCCACGGAGGACTCTCTCCCCCAATATACCTTGTGGTGGTGTCACCTTCACCCTGGCTTCCCCTATTGGCTGTTATCAATATCCATGGGGCAAACAATATTGTCCCTGACAGCTCTCTGGAAGAGTCTCAAGATGTCCTGGTTGGACCATATATGAATTAATCACTGGAGCTGGGGTAATGTCCTTGACTTAGGCCTAGTCATTCCTGAACTAATCTCTCTGTTAAGGAGGAAATATTACTCTTACTGTCTTAGATTAACCAACTTATCCATGCTGTTGGGGTGGGAGGATTAATTTGTACCTAACCCAGTAGTTCCTGCCCAATAGGGAAGGGGCAAAGTGTTAGGGAGACTTTCACTAAATATTCCACATGGTCTTTAAGTGATATAACTGAAGAACTTTGCTTTATTGCAGATTTTCCCAAGTCAAATGAAGTGAGAAAAAGAAAAGAAATTAGAACTCTTTGGCTCTCTTTTCTATACTTTTATTCGGGAAAGCTTATCTAGTCTTTCATTCTACTCATATTAATTGAGCACCCATTAGTGGTCAAGAATTCTATTAGACCTGGGAATACAAGTTCAAATAAATTGAAAACATCTGCTAATCTCACAGGGCTAATCATCTAGTGTTGGATTCAGACAATTTAAGAGACCATTTGAATGAGAGAGAAACGGCAAGGTGATGGCAGCACATGGAAGGAACACCTGACTTGGACACAGGGGCAGGGCAGGATGGTTAGGAAGGGCTTCCTGGAGAATATGACGTGTAATCTGAGACCAGAAGGATGAGTAGGAATAATCAGGTGATCTATGTATGAGGAGGATGAGATCGCTTGGAAGCATGACCTAGCCGATGGGGCAGCAAACCCAGCAGGTTAAAGAAACTAAAAGCAGCTTTGTGTGATGAATCATAAAATTCAAGGTGGGATGAGGTTGGAGAAAAAATGAGAGTGAGAGGCAGAACATATTCTCTAAGTAAAGGGGTTTTGATAATTCTGAAAGCCCTTAAATACTTGAAACAGAGGGAAACATTAGTAAGATAATGATTTCATTTTAGAAATTTCACCCTGGCTGTAGAGTCAAAAATGAATTGAGGGTAGAAACAAAGCTGGGAGAGATGAGTTGGGAGATTGTTGAAATCCAGGCCAGAGATAGAATTAATCACACTTGTGGAATAGAGTGAAGGGGCAGATTTGTGATCTGTTTAGAAGTTAGATCCATACATCTTTTTCTTTTTTTTAAAGGTTTTATTTATCTATTTGAGAGAGAGAGAGAGACAATGAGAGCAGGAGCAGGAGGGAGAGGCAGAGAAGGAGAAGTAGGGAACCCAACATGGGGCTCAATCCCAAGACCCTGGGATCATGACCTGAGCCGAAGGCATATGCTTAACTAGCTGAGCCGCCCCAGTGCTTTTGGATCTATACCTCTTAATGAGTAACTGGACACAGGAGAACTGCACTAGGGAGTGCATAAGTCCTGGAGACAGGATGGCAATGATATGAACAGATATATTACATTCAGGCAGGCAAACATTCAAATTTCTACCACTTAGAATCTAAGGCTGAGCTAATTACCAGTAAAAGGCAGACACTAATAACTAAGTACCTAGCATGGTTACTTTGAGGATAAATAAAATACTATAAATCTTCAGTAAATTAAGCAGTATTTGAGTCCCTGGTGCTCTGGAGGAACTGTTTGGTTGGAGTAGCAATTCCTTGAGTATAGCAGATGGAAGTGTGTTGCTGTAAGTAAAATAAACTGGACTGACAGCAGTTTAAGCGAATATGGGATTTAAGTGAATATGGGTTATTTTTCTTGCACAATAAGGAGACTGGAGGTGGAAAGCTATTGGCAATAATTCAATCAGAACAGGAGTCTTTGTTGTGATCTTTGTCTTTATCTCATGGTCACAATTTGACTACCCCAGTTTCAGCCTCCAGCATCATATTTACATTTAAGGCAGGACTGAGGAGAACCAGGCACAAGAAAAAGGCCATACGTTTGTCAATTATCCTGAGATGGGAAACACAGGAGTAGAAGCAGAAGTTGGAGGAAATATAATGAACTTGATTTTGAATATACTGAATTTCAAGTTTTATATGTGTTCACATAGAAACAGGTTTAATGAGCAGTTGAATATATTGGCCTGGAGTTAAGGAATGATATTTGAGATTGAGGAGGAAGGTTAAATTCTGTGGGATGAATGAGAGAACCCATAGAAAGGGTGTAAGGTGAGAAAAGTAAGTAGACCAGGACATAGCCCTGGAGGAGAACACGCTCATATAAAGAACGAGTAGAAGCTCAGGACTGCCAAAGGCGAGAGAAGAGTGGCTAGAAAGAAAAGAGGAGAGAGCATGTTTTGTATCCTAGAATCGAAGCCTTGGAGAGAAGGCAATCGAAGGAGGACATGGTCAATAATCTTAAGTGCTCACAAAAGCAAGGAGGTAATAAATTACCTTGTAGAGTGCTTTTCCCACTGTGGGGATGAAAGCTAGACTCCACCGGGTTGAAAAGCACAAAAATAGGCGGGAGTGGAAAGAACAAATGTAAAAAGTTTTTTTTTCTTATTTTATTTTAAGGTTTTCTTTATTTATTTGTCAGAGAGAGCACAAGCAGGGGGAGTGGCAGGCAGAGGAAGAAGCAGACTCCCCACAAAGCAGGGAGCCCCTTGTGAGACTCAATTCCAGGACCCTGAGATCATGACCAGAGCCAAAGTCAGATACTTAACTGATTGAGCCACCCAGGGGTCCCTGAAGTTCTTTTTCTTTTTTTCTGAGTTCATACTTTAAGTTGTTACTTATAAAATTCTTTTTTTTTTTTTTTTTTTTTTTCCCTCAAAGAAAGATTTGGGAGGTAAATGCAATTCACTTATCAGGAGAGAACCAAACTTGAGATGCATGTTTCATCTTCATGCCCATCAAAGGATCTCTTTGAGTTCTGCTGGTATCTGAGTGACCGTCTCTTACCTCAGTGAGAAGGCACAAACAAAATCACTCGACACCTTTGGCTTCTGGGCAGCGAGGCTGTGTGAAGGTTCACTGCAGAGAGCTTCCTAGTACTGAAACGGGCAGAGTGTCTAGAAGTTTTATCTGGTACCACATGTAACACGAATTAACTTTCCCAAACTTTTCTTTATTTGGTATGTTTTTATATGGATGAATGTCATGGAAAATAAAAATATTATGGGAAAATAAAAATGTTCCATTTGCACAATTTGTGATAGATTGTATTCAGATTTAAAACATTAAAATATTTTCTACCACATATAAAGTCGACTTTTATTTTGGACCACCCAGACTCAGAACACTGTGATGAGGGACTATAAAAATAAGAAACTTGTAGATGACATTGTATGTAGTTGGCTGACTATTTTGGTTTAAGAAGTTTCTTTCCAGCTAAGGAAAGCAGAAAATGAAACACTTATTTAAATTTAAAATACTCCAAACCATGCAAGAGACATAGTTAAAAGAAAGTAGTTTCCAGGAGGGAAATTCTTTTCTTCTCCTCTTCCTTCTCCCTCTTCTCCCCGTCCTCAACTCTAAAATACATACACCTATTTCATAGTTCAAAAAAAGTATCTTTCAGAGTAGGAGGTTAAAAAAACAACAACAAATGGTTTGCTTTCTTTTATTTCCTCTTATGTAATTAGACAGTAGACTCTTAGAAAAAATGGTAATAATTTCACCCTCTTGATCTCCCTTTGGTCTGTTTCAATCATCACTGTGGTCATTCTCAAAACATTTATTTGAGAGAATCAAATTGTCTAGTGGTTGAGTTCTCGGGGCTCGTATATTAGGATGTCACTCGCGGCCCAAAGATTAAAACCTTTACGTGTTCTCCGCCAGTCACAGGATTATTAAACGGAAGTTTTTCAATCATTCTTTCTTTTAAGTGCTGGCATTTAAATCCGTTAGCGCTAGAGAACTTTCGCTTCCCCGCTCCCATCTGGCCCCAAATGCGGACCTTCTCCCAAGAGGAGTCTCTTTTCTTTGCCTGAAGTGGGCGGAGCAAAGGAGCGTGACGCAAAAGTGGGCGGTGTCTTTGATGCTGGGAGCGCCTCGGCCTCCTAGTGAACGCGGCCAACGGCCGCAGCAGCTGCTGAGGCTCTCCGTTCCCCAGTCGTGCCTCCTGGGCAGGCGCCGCGAGTTCAGTACACATCTCAGCCGCACTGAAGCCTCCTCTGCCTTTTCAAGCTCTACATGCTACCCAACTAAAAGAAGAAAATGGGCACGGGGGATTTTATCTGCATTTCTATGACCGGAGGGGCTCCCTGGGGGTTCAGACTGCAAGGTGGCAAGGAGCAGAAGCAGCCCTTACAAGTGGCTAAGGTAGGACCACCGAAGAGGTGCTATCACCGCTCTGTACTGGGAGGGAATGAGAGCAACCTGTTGATGGTTTTTTTCAAGTTGTGTTTCAGGACTTTATGTTATTAGTTTGATTTTGGCGCCGATGTTAAATTTTTCTAGGATGCGGGTTTGTTCGTGTTTCGAAAAGAATAATTACCAGTAATTGATAGGGGAAAAAAAAGAGTGCCGTGTTTATCAACTGAAGAAAAGGCTAGTTAATCAGCTTTTCTGACAACCAGCAAACACCTGGGAACTTTCTTCCAGGCAGTATTAGAATACGCAGTTACTGTTTCACGTTATGTTTCTCCACAGAGAAATGCTCAGCCCAGCTTAACCAATTGGCATGGCTTTTGGGGACTTTTGTAAGGCCTTGGTAGTGACATTTACAACGCAGCATTTATGAAAAGTCCAATTTTGGGCAATACTTTTAGATACATGATGAAAATGTCAGAAAATCTATTTGAAAGAATATTCTTTTAAGGATTTGACAAATAAATGCAAAAATCTACTCCATTCCATCATGTGTACTCATCTAGTTAAGTGCTCAAAATAAAATTCGAAGACACTGGAAATACATTCTTAAGTAGCTTATAAGAAACTTTGAAATGCACCTAATAATGACTTTAAATGCTTTCGATGATTTTGTTTCCATTGTATTGCTTGTTTCTTGCTACCAGTTTGCTAGAGGGGATCTGATATGATCTAAATTGAGATTCAGCTAAAATATATTCTAAAATGCATGAAATTTAAGCAGACTCTTACCTGAATTGGATACTAAATTGTAGTATTGTAGAGAGGAACATGTTTGATTAATTTCCACTTTTATATTAAAAATGGATTTAGATCCTTATGAAGTATGTGGACTTCTGGGCTTTATAGTTATTTTTTCTCTTGGCTTTGGCTTTAAAAATTTTTTTTTATATTTAATGTTCACTGTGAGGAAGGAGTTTCTTTGAAATTTCCTGCAACTAGGCTTCCATAGGAAAATCCTTTCATAATGCGATGGTGGAATCCTGCCACCTAGTGAAAATTTCAAACATCAAAAACGAAGCATAAAACAGAAGGTTAAAGCAAAATTTTTAGAACTGGAAAGTTTCTGAGACCTCTGGTTCAACCTGTGGATTTTAGATGAGGAAAGAGCCCAGAGAGTTTAAGTAACTTTCCTCTGCTCCAAACTAGCAGTGATCGAAGAATCTGAAAAGGTGGTTTCATTGTGTTGCTTTAGGAATCCGTGGCCGGAAACATCAGACAGAACAGTGATGCCTAATTCGGAGTACGCACAATTCATGAGGCTGAACTGGATTTGTTCTGGGTCTAGAATAGCAGTTGGCTGGCTCCAGTTACTGAGATTTGGGTTCTAATTCCAGTTCTGATCTAACTTGTAGCCAGGCATGAGACAAATCTCTCACCCTGAGTCATCTGTTGTGAGGTGGTATGTGTGTGTGTGTGTGTAGAGAGAGAGAGAGAGAGAGAAAGAGACAAACATTTTGAGTGAGAAAGGAAAGGAGAAAGTAAATTGGAAATTGTATTCTACCATTAGTGAGATTCTATATTGCTAGAGTATTTTACTGTCCTATTAGTATACAACTTTAGAAACATTGCCTACCATTTAGAATGTGGGGACAAAGGTGGCTGGATGGTGTTATTCCCTGTTAGTTCTTTTGTGGCCAGACCTTAAGAATAGGGTAGGTATTGAGTTTCTCCTGAGTCCTCAATGTGCTTACTGCAAAGCAGAACTATTATGTGGTGATTTTTTTTTAAAGAATTAAGCTAATAGCTAGTGAAGGGTGCTTTGGGAGCATTTCTCTGCTGATTACATCTCTATCAACAGGATTCAGAGAGGCTATTGTGTATGTGAGTGTCAAAAAATTCAATCCAGCTCTTCCCCCAAAATCAGATTTCTTAAAATACCCTGGAAATATATTTGTGATTTTTAAAAGACATTATTAAAGTATTTGGATGTTTGTTTTAATTTTCTAGTTTATGATAGTATAATTTATTATTAATTCTAAAATATCATTATGAAGGCATCTGGATGTTTGTCTTAATTTGTGTGTGTGTGTGGGGGGGTACACTACAGTTTACAGTCTAGTTTCCCCATATATAAAAAGTAACTAGAGAGCCTTCTAAAGAAGATAAAATTTATAAGTTAGTATGGCAATGGCTACTTTTGTTGGTCTATTTTTTCCCCCTTAATTCAAACTTAAATTTAATTTCTGATACTAGCATTATTTGTTCTAGAAAACCCTTGGAGCAAAGTGCTTGTCACTTTCTATGTGCCATGGCCTCACTGGGATCACTGTTTTTCATTTAAAACATCAAGTCAACTCAATTCTAGTAATGGTCCCTCAGCTCGAGGTGAAGTGAACATTGCATAGCCTAGACTTCCTCCTCTTTCAAGGTGATGCTTATAGGGGCCAAGTTAACCCCAAAAAGGAAGATGGAGAGGAACAGGGCAGAGAGCCTGGGTAGGGATGTTGCTAGCAAACACAATGCTCACGGTTTTGAAGAACATGGAGGACGAATTTGGGAATTAAAGAAAATATATACTAACAAAGAAAAGGAAATTTTAGACAGTGCTTGAATCATGCCCCCTTAAAAGGGAAACACTAGAGCAGTTCTGTAGATAACAACAATTTTTTGCCTTGTTATAAAATATCTCGTGTTCAGGTTTTTCATAATTCTGTGTAGAATGAAAATTGAGGGGTCCCTGGGTGGCTCAGTTGGTTAAGTTGCTGCCTTCAGCTCAGGTCATGATCCTGGAGTCTTGGGATGGAGTCCCGTATTGAGCTCCCTGCTCAGCAGGGAGTCTGCTTCTCCCTCTGACCCTCTCCCCTCTCATGCTCTCTCTCTCACCCAAGTAAATAAATAAAATCTTAAAAAAAGAAAAAAGAAAATTGAACAAGCTGAAATAAACAGGGGGACCCCCAGCCTTATGTTATTAACGATGATTGGAAATTGAATAGCTTTATAATTTTAGTAAATATCCTTCTAGTGGCACATTTAGTCACTTTTGAGAGATGTTCAAGCATTTTTAGTATTTGGCTGGTCCAGCTTTTAAAGATCACTAACAGAAATATTAATAATCAAATTTTCATTGATATTGAAGCTCAAGGCCACAAAATTCAGTTTTGTTTTCAAGAATAAATCGAATTTTTAAAAGAGTCAAATAATCAGTAACGGTTGTCTGGTTTTTGAATGCTTATATATCTTTTAATTTATGTTCTAATACATGTGATGGAAGGCAAACGTTTCTAATACAGAGTCATAAGTATATTTCCAGGAGACATTCATAGAAACAAATTTATTGAGGCATATTTACAACATAAAATGCCATTGTATGTGTGCAAATATTCTTAGAAAAACTGTGTTAGCACTTTTAATCTACAGAATTCCTTTTTCGAATATGGACTTACATGGCTATGCCTCTGGACAGATAACTATGGAAAATCTTCATTTAAAAAAGTGGGGAGAAATTTTGTTTTACAAACAAATCTTATGAAAAATTGAGTAATAACTCACATTTTGAAAATAATGAGCAAAGAATGTTCACACTGTATCCTTATATGTTGAATGTTTAGAACTTTAAGCTTTCTTCAAAATATATAGACCACCACGGTATTTATTATTCTCTTATTGAATTTCTTTTATTTTTTTTTTCAAGGTGATGCTTATGGGGGCCAAATTTTTTTTTAAAGAGGGAGAGAGGAAGAGGGGTTGGGGGAAAGGCAGAGAAAAAGGAGAGGGAATCTTAAGCAGGCTCTATACTCAGTGTGGAGCCTGATGCAGGGCTTGATTTCATGACCTTGAGATCGTGAGCTGAGCCAAAATCAAGAGCTTGTCATTTAATCTGTTGAGCCATCCAGGTGCCCCTGAATTTCAGTTCAAAGTTTCAAGTAACTTTTATTAAAATTGACATAACAAATTACAATCATGTATTTTATGAGGCAGAAGTGGATTTAATGGTTCTGTATGTCCTCTCTTCAAAATTTTAAATAAAGATATGTTAGTCAAGCACAATCAGATAACAGTCTTATCCATTAGTGCCATCAGTGAGGTCTCTAAAATGTTTCAAATAAAGTAATTCCAGAAACATAGCTATTTCTAAATGGAAAAAAAAAAAGAAATATTTTAAATGTGTTTGAATATGTGTATTTGAGGATAAATACTCCTTACTACATATGGAAAGCTACTAACATCTTTATTAGAAAATATGATTGATGACTTCATGTTTTATTGAGTTTTTGAGGGCTTTCCAGAAATTCTAAAAACAGATATGCTTATAGAATTCTAAAAACAGGTATGCTTACACACTAGGCAAACCTATTAAGCATATGTTATTTAAAATCTTTGTTTTGGAATTGTGTGTTTTAAGACAGATCTTGGTTTGTTGAAAGACAAGCTAAGATAGTGACTTTTTAAAATTTTTTTTAATTTTTATTTTTTATAAACATATAATGTATTTTTAGCCCCAGGGGTACAGGTCTGTGAATCGCCAGGTTTATACACTTCACAGCACTCACCATAGCACATACCCTCCCCAATGTCCATAACCTCACCACCCTCTCCCGACCCCTCTCCCCCCAGCAGCCCTCAGTTTGCTTTGTGAGATTAAGAGTCTCTGATGGTTTGTCTCCCTCCCGATCCCATCTTGTTTCATTTATTCTTTTCCTACCCCCCAAGTCCCCTACGTTGCATAAGATAATGACTTTTATCAAGCTCTTTTCAGAAAAATATTCCTTGCAGTATTTTCTTTGAAGGTGTTTTTTCTTTAAATGATCCCCTGTAACCTAAGAAGTAGTTTGAAAAATATACTTACTTTAGAGATGAAGAAATTCAGGCACAGAAAGTCTACGTTACTTTCCAAAGGTTAAGCTATAAAAAATGGTGGGATTTGTTTGCAAATCTAAATTCTCCTTCTGAACTGGTAGAAACAGGTGACTGATAGAATAAAGGGAGGCTAAGGTGGTCCCCAAAAGGAAGCTTGTAAAAAATAACGTGCTCTTTATTGAAATGTGATTTAATTGGCCAAGGGATCCCCAAGTTGAGGCCAGATATGTTGCCACGGGGCTTCCTGAAGGGTTGTGTGACATGTTCTGGCACATCCCCTCTGCCCCTTTCCCAGCTGATATAAGAAGAGGAACAGAGAGATGCAAGAATTATGGGGGTCCTTAACATTGGGATGAAGTCATCATTAGTAGTGGGAGAGTTTCCCCTTTCTGAAGCCAAGATCTCTGCATTGCTGGGAGGCAAGGAGGTGCTGGGAAGCTTAAAAATGCTCATTGTAAGGATTGGAGGTACCTGCAAGAGGGGCACCTGACAATATATTCCCTAGCAGGATGTCTTCTTTGTCAATAGAATAGCTGGCCTGCCTAGTGCCTAGGTAAATGGGGAGATAAGAGGTCAGAGAGAGATAATTATTGTATGATCTTACTGATCTGTGGAAGTTGAGAAACAAGGCAGAGAATCATAGGGGAAGAGAGGAAAAAATGAAACCAGTTGAAACCAGAGAGGAAGAAAAACCATAAGAGTCTTAATCTTGGGAAACGAACTGAGGGTTGCTGGAGGGGAGAAGGATGGGGGGTTGGAGGGCTGGGTGATGGACATTGGGGAGGGTATGTGTTGTGGTGAGCTCTGTGTATTGTGTAAGTCTGCTGAGTTACACACCTGGACCCCTGAAACAAATAATACATTACATGTTAATTAACTGAATTTAAATTATTTAAAAAGGGTAGGGAGGGATGGGTGGGGGAATAAAACCAGAGAAAGATGTAAGAGGAGGGAGAGAAAAAGAGATGAGACAGAGAGAGAGAATGAGAGATGAGTAGGAACTTAACTATTTGATAAGGCAAGGAAGGATCCTTGCATTTCCCAGCGGTGAATGACTGGCACAGAAAGTGGAGGGATTTGAACTACCTTGCCGGTACCCTGCCCAGATAGGCATGCTCTTAGCTAGAGACCACCAGGCACAAGCTGGCATCCTGAGGAACTATTGGGGGTTTGGAAGGGAGCTTGGCAGGAGCCCTATTTCCATGCTAAGGAACCGTGCTGTAGTAAAGCTCTCTAGGGCTCCTTGAAGAAACCATACAAGTGCCCTAGCATCTGGACACTGGCTAAAGAGAGGACAGAGATGGCCACTCAGCATTAACCAGAGAAGAGCAGCAACCAGAGAGAAATACCACCTCATTCAGTTATGAGTACATATAACTACCATCCCTGCTCCTTCCCCAGTCTTCCTGCCTTCAACCTGGGAGGAGCTAGAGGGAGGTAGGAAGAGAGCAGACAACATCCACCTAGGGGAGCCAAGACCCAGAGCCACAAGCCCACCACAGTGCTTAGGGAGAGAGCCAAGGGACAGATATTAGATTGAAGCTGTAATTGGACTAGACTATTTTAATAACTGAAATCCAACAGAAATGCATGGGATCTGACCAAAGCATTATTAAGGGAGGGATCTGGCTTTCCCATACTTGAAAGCAGTTGCTGGAAGAAAGTTCCATGTTTATAATTGAAGGAGTTGACTCTCCTCAAAAATAGTTCCAACAAGCAGGTTTATACTATTAATCACATGTATTTGATGTATGTTAGCTTGAAAACTTACCACCAACTCATACGACTTCCAGAGATGATCATGTTGAAGCTATTTTATCTAGGTTGAATGAATGAAAATCTGGCTTTGGCCTAAACAAGAAATGTAAGTTACTTCTTTTCTCTTTTCTTTTTCTTTTTTTTGAATATGAAACAGCACTTTAATAATCTGGTATGCTTTTTGCTATTAGATGGGCACATACTTTCAGTTAGTTTAAAAAAGTGTTTCTAGAGCATTACTATCAGGGTCCAGAACTTTTCATTTAGAAATAAGTACTCTGAATTTTTATCTAAGGTGCCTTAATCTAAGGTGACTGTTGTTTTTAAAGATTGCAGATTCCAAAAGTTAGTATGTAATATCATTGTGATACACATATTATATCTAACTGAATAATATTTGTGTATTTCTCATGGTAGTGGCTTCCAAAACAATTTAACCTTCCTCTGTCAGTTAATAAGTGTCCAGAAATATAAGCTAATTTATATATTTAGCTAAAATACTTTACATGAGTATATCTTACAATTGTCCAGGTATGTTAACATATGTTATCTCATTTGATACCAGTTGAGTATATAGTTTTATTATTCTCAGTTTATAGATGAAAAAACTGATTCTGAAAAAAAAATTATTTGCAAAAAGTTTATATAAAGAAGTCCAAAATCAAATATAATTCTTTCCCCTATGGCAGGGACATCACACATCTCTCTACATCAGTTTCAATAAAGAGAACAGTCTGTCATTTAGTAATGCTGAAAACTGCCATAACTTTGATTTAGAGTTTGTATGAAATAGTAAGTCACCATCTAAGATTTAATAGTTAAAAACATTTATAACAATTTCTTCTTTCAGTGAGATCAAGAAAAAGGATTATGGGAAATGCATCTCCAAGGTCATATGCAATGAGAAGACAAGACTGGAAAGTGAACCAGTTAACTTATAAATAAACCTAAAAAATACATGGATTTTAAGAATTTTACTGTATCTATGCTAATAAATTCATGATGAATGCCATAAGACTTTTGTAAAAGGAAATGGAGAATTCCTGCCTCAGCTTCATTAAACAGTCCTTAAACCGGATGGGTCAGTTGGTTGGGCGTCTGACTCTTGGTTTCCGCTGGGATCATGATCTTGGGGTGGTGGGATGAAACCCTGTGCCTGGCTCCCCGTTCAGTGGGAATCTGCTTGAAGATTCTTTCCCTCTCCCTCCCCCATTAATGCATGTACACTCAATCTTTTAAGAGCAAACAACTTCATGAAGCAAAAAGCCTTATATGAGAAGCAAAATATTGTTTGTGGTTTGGTGGATATTTCATTGTTTGACCACCTCAATGAGAACATATTTATAGTATTGAATTACCTTAGGTATTTTTTAAAGTATTTACTATTTTTAAAAATCATTATAAAGGAGTATAGTTGGCCAGGTTTCAACAAATTGTCTTCCATGTCTTTGTGAATCCATTGGTATGTGGGAAATAATGGAAATAGTAGTTATAGTTTGGTGTTATGATTGTCTGGATTTTGTTTTCCTTACCTGGCCTTTAAATCTAGTGTGTTTCAGATAAATATACTAAAAAATACAGTGGATTTGCCATTTGAAACATTGTGTAAAATCTCCTGTCACTTGATTATGAAACAATAGTTTTCCTAACCTTGGTCTTGGATTTTTATAATCCTGCTCATCCATGGCTATCTTTTCCACTTTTATTTGGAAACAGTGTGGGTACCAGATTGATAAAACAATGGGGTGGATGAATTTTCCTGTAAAGAACTACAGGTTTATGATCTAATTTTGCCTAGGCAGTATGCCTTTCTTACTGCTCTTCCTTCAGTCCCTTTATTAAAATTTACCTGGCTTGAATTTCACCATTTTAAGATAAGATTATTTTTTCCCTAAGGAATTTATAATAACAGCCAATGTCATTTTCCCCAAACATCCTACTGCCTTTAGCAGTATTTTGTGGAGATTAACTTTATTTAAGAAACTCATGTGTAATGTTTCCTGAATGCCAGGCACTTCTTTAAACCACTTTTTAAATATTATGAGAAAAGTCTGTGAGGTTATCATTGTTTGAGATCCCTATTACAGAAGCACACAGAGGTTAAGTGATGCCCAGGTCATATAGGTAGTTAGGGTTAGACCTGGGGTTCATACCTAGAGAGTTTGGCTCCAGAGTTTGTATTCTACCCACACAACTCTTGTGGGTCTAATGTGGTTTTCTTCATTCATTTTCACAAAAGCATATAAAGACAATGAATTTAGATGGTAACTGGGTACTGACTTACTACCTCCTCTAGCTCTTAGTCTGTTTCTTGCCCTGGGTGCTTTCGCTTAGGTCTTTAGCCCAGGCCCTTACTCTTTGTCTTTTAGATAACTATAAGCCTTTTAACTGTCTCCCATGTTGAGGTTTCACATTCCTAAGATTTGTGCTACAGAGAGCTGCCAGAGAGATTTTTCTAAATCACCCATTATGTCATTGCTTAAAATACTTCAAAGTCTCCCCATCGTAGTCATCAAAAGAACCATAACATTAAAAAAATCTTATAACGTACAATCAAGTACTTAATGAATTACATCATACACAACAGCTTTACTTTATCTATCTATCTATCTATCTATCTATCTATTTATTTATTTATTTTATTTGTGGATGAGGAGGCTGAGAGTTAGAGAAGTTAACTAAATAATTTAAGATCACACAGCTGGTAAATGGCAGGTCCAGGACCAAGTCCAGTTTAATGTCAAAGCCCATAGTCTGAGCTGCTGCCTGCACCATGCCTTGTTCACTGGCTGTAACTCCATGTTATGGAGGCACCCATAACCCTCCACGATCCCATCTCTGCTATAATTTCCAGCCCCATCACCTGGGACTCCCCTCAAGGTACACTTAGCTGTTTGAAAATATGGCAGTTCTCCCAAAACACTCTGCCTTTCCTGCCACCAAGATTCATCCCTGCTGTGTGTACCCCTTCCTCTGACACCTACCCTAATACACTTGGAGAAATTTTACTCACTTTGGGCAACTCAGTTCACAGTCAGTTCTCTTGGAGATCTGACTCAATTTTCTGGTCAGAGGTAGGTAAACATTTGCTCTGTGGTGGTCCCTTTATCACATAAAGGTTTCACCTCATGCTTTTGTACACTTTGCTGCCTGTAGCAATTTTTGTTCACATGTTTGTTTCTCCTATGAGAGCAGTGGCATTCAAAATGTTTTTTTTTAATTATATCTCCTTAAGTAAAACAGTTTTGAGGGTAGCCCATTTGTACTTCATATACATATAAATGATGTGTGTGTATATATGGGCTATATAAGCAAGATATATATATATATATATATACATACATATGTAATACTATGCCAATATTTTATGTACAGTGTATAATATATCAAAAAAATTTAAAGAATAAAATGAAGATAAAATCAGCAATATTTTTTAAACTAATTTTTATTTTACTGTAATAGCACAATAAGTCTTCTCACTATCATTGACCAGAAGTTATTTTTTTTTTTTTTAGTGAGAATGATGTGTTTGATGGACTCTCTGATTTTGAAAACTTATGTGACCCCATGAGGTATAGTTAAGAGATCTAGTGAAATTTTAATTCATTTCAGTACTTGATTCTGAAGACTATCATGGCTGAAAAAGATAGCCCCTTAATACAGGTAGATCCATATTGAAGAAATGAAGCACTAACTGGAAATTATTTTTCATTCTCAACTCATAATGCAAATGTTTTTGTTGTAATTTGATGGGTAGATTTCCATCTTCCTTGATAACCATACTTTGTTCTTACAAACTAATGAGAATAGGCTATATTTTAATATTTTAGTGTTAAAATCTCACTCATTGGCACTTTTTACTTGGAAGATTGAAAACCTGTTAGAAATTATTTTTTTTTAAGATGTTATTTATTTATTTGTCAGAGAGAGAGAGCACAAGCAGGGAGAGCAGCAGGCAGAGGGAGAAGCAGGCTCCCCACTGAGCAAGGAGCCTGATGTGATACAGGACTTGATCTATGGACTCTCGGATCATGACCTAAGCTGAAGACAGACACTTAACCAACTAAGCCACCCAGGCATCCCAGAAATTCTTTTTTTCTAGTTAAGGGTGCAGATAAGACATTTTAAAGAATAACACACTTAAATAATTTTCAACTAGAAAAATTGCATAATCATAGGAACATTTTTAAGTACTCTTCAAAATCTTCTCTGTTTCATCTACTTACGTTTTTGAAAAGTTTTTCTCAAAGCAATTGATTGTTAGCGAACATATTGTATTTATTTATCTAAAATATAGGCCAGGTAACCAATAACTAAGAGCCCTTATTCCAGAAAAGGTTAACAAAGTTGAAATATTAATTTATCTGTTAAATAAAACTGTGAAACATCCTTAGGTTCTGTAACTCTTAGAAAGATTTGCAAGAGATACCACCGAACCGCAGTGATACAAATTTCTGTGACATAAAAACTTTTGTGGTCACTCCCTACATCACTGCAACAGATTTTAAAGATTCTGGTATATTTTAAGTGTGAGCTTTTATAAAGTTAGAACTATTGATGACATCTGTAGCACTTGTGCACTCTGTCTTCAACTTACCCAAACATGAATTTGCCTTCAAATTATGCACTGAATGAATTTTATGGGAGACACTTTCATAACCTTACCATAGAATATGTTCTTTATTAATCCCTGTTCAAGCAGCTACTTTCTCAGTGGTTTTATGTACATTTTTTCCCATGAAACATTGACTTTTTAAAAAAAGATTTTATTTACTTATTTGAGATAAAGCATATGAGAGAGAGAGAGTGCTTATGCACAAGCAGAGGGCAGGGTAGCAGGAGAAGGGGAAGCAGACTCCCCTCTGAACAGGGAGCCTGAGCCTGGCCTGGGGTTCCATCCCAGAACCTTGAGATCATGACCTGAGCCGAAGGCAGAGGCTTAACTGACTGAGCCACCCAAAACATTGACTTTTTAAAAATTAAATTATTAATTTACTTTTGAGAACTTATCTCCATGATCTTCCTTATTGGTTATTCAAAGGAATAGTTCATCTATGAAAATATCAAAATTGAATCTTGAAGGTACCATATGTTGGGACATACCAGAAACATATTCTTTTAATTTTACAACAGGCCTCCTCCAACACTACTTTGTACTAATATTATTTCTACCAATTTCTTGTGGGAGGAGGTTGCAGCTTCAACAATATTTGATAACAAAAAATACATCTTAGTTTGTTGCCAGTTATGCTATGTTAGCCATTTTTAATTGCATCCATGAAGAATTTTCTAAACTATCATTTGGTTTAAATTGTGTAGTTTAAAACTGAGTATTGCCTGACTTGAACCATTGTTGGAAAAATAAGCCTAGAATTTTTTTGTGTTCTGGGCACTTTGTTATTAAATATCTTCTTAACTGATTACTTCACTCTAACAGTGGCTAATATCATTCAGCATAATAATGTAAAAGTTCCTTTCTAACAACAGTGAATATGAATTCATATTCCAGATAGTCTTTTGGGGAATTTGGGATGTTTTGTCTACCTGTTTGGGATGTTTTGTCTACCTAATCATATGATTAGGCAGTAATGGTTTTTAACCTCACAATATGGCTGATTAAGACTTCTTTAGGATTATAGAGAAGGGTTAACTGTGCCATATTCTTTTTTTTTTTTTTAAAGATTTTTAAAAAACTTATTTATTTGACACAGAGAGAGAGAGCACAAGTAGGCAGAGCGGCAGGCAGAGAGAGAGGGAGAAGCAGGCTGTCTGCTGAGCAGGGAGCCTGATGTGGGGCTTGATTCCAGGACCCTGGGATCAGGATCTGAGCCAAAGGCAGACACCAACCAAATGAGCCACCCAAGCATCCCAGCTCTGCCATATTCTTGTTCTTTTGTGCTTAAAATGTATTCCTTATCTTTATTTAATAGCTTCCTTTCAGGAATATTTTAAAACTTGTGTCGTTTTGTGGGAGTTAAAACTTGACAATAACATGGAAATTAACTTAATGAAGCACTGTAAAACATGATATATTGCAATATGCTGAGAGAGAATGAACATGTGAAGAAGCGTGTTTCCCTTCTGCTATGTTGGGTTGACCTCAGTTCAGTGGGATCACCTTATATACTGTATGAAATTCTTAACTGCTTAGGTCAGACTGGCCCAGGGTACCTATGTTAGCCTTTATGTTAATGTAGGTTAAACATTACTTGGTACTTAATGTCCTTCTCATTTCTTTTTTCGTTTCTTTTTTTAAAGATTTTATTTAATTATTTGTCAGAGAGAGAGAGAGCTCGCACAAGCAGGGGGAGAGGCAGAGGGAGAAGCAGGCTCCCCGCTGAGCAAGGGGCCTGATGTGGGACTTGACCCTATGACCCTGGATCGTGACCTGAGCCAAAGGCAGACGCTTAATGACTATGCCACTTGGGATCCCTTCTTCTCATTTCTTGGATGAAAATAAGTGTCCTTAGGCGTTCCAACTAGCTTAGCCGATTATTGGTGGGTAGGTCTTTCAGGCACAGTACACTACAGTATAAAAGGGCCCTGGGACAGAATCACCCTTGGCAAGTTCAAGGAAACCTAAAGATGCCAGTGTAGCTGGCACGTATTTCCATGAGAAATTGCTGTAGAAGTCCAGTCTTCACAGTGATAAAAATGAAAAACTCTCTCCTGGGAATCCTGAGCATGTGGTTATTTTCCCATCACTAAGTGATTAACATACTGACCCTACTAAAACAACTCTGAACTGTCCTCTTCGTATTTCCTCGTCATCCATTTCAGCTTTTCATAATGGAGCGCCTACCGACCAGTGTCTGGAACACTTTATTTAAATGAATAATTGCCACTGCCTCTTATGTAGAAGTTTGGTTAGAAATTATATTAAACTAATCTTTCTCTTCCTCTGAAATTGATTCTCCCAGTGAGAGAAGAAGAATTTAAGGAGTGTCAAGGAGAATTTGATACATAGATCCTGTTTATTTTGACCTTGGTGTCAGACTGAGGGTAAAGAAGAGTTTTATATTTTCTAGTGTGTCTTCATTTTCTTTCTCCTTCAAAAAAGAGATAATCCTATTTAGATATTTCTTGGGAACTGACCCTTGAAAGGACAAAAGCATTTTAAAGCTGGCTACCATTTCTATGTGACTTTAAACACATTTTTTTTTCTGAACTTGTTTACTCATCTGTAAAATGGAGTGCTGTGTAATGAAATTGCTATTTTTGTAGATTAAAAAGTGGAACCAGTTTGACACGTGAATCTGAGCTTACTATACTTTGTAAGTATTGTGTATTCAAATATCACCTGACACGTAGTAATCATGTCATCATCATCATTATTCTAATTAGAAGAAGTAACTATCTTCTATACAAGTTTCTTTTTCTTCAGAAATTAAGAAAGCACTAAACCAATTCCTTGTACTTCTGATATACAAATGGAAGTTAAGAGCACGAAAGGAAAATAGAACATGTGATATTTCTTTCTCCCAGTGTCAGTTTTCATTTTTTATTAAATGCAACTTTTCACAAAATGTTTGCAGTATCAAGGACTAACCAAGGTTTCGTTGTTATGTCGTTTAATTAGTTTAAGGCAATGGATTCTAACGCTATGCATTATACAAGGCCAAATAAAGTTAAATGATTTTCTTAAAAATAGTACAGATTTAAAAAAAATATTTTATTTATGTATTTTAGATAGATGGAGAGGGAGAGAGAGAGCATGCACGTATAATGTAGGAAGGAACAGAGGGAGAGAATCTTCAAGCAGACTTCACGCTGAGCGTGGAGCTTGAGGCAGAGTTTGAACCCATGACTCATGAGATCATGACCTGAGCCAAAACCAAGAGTTGGTCCCCCAACTGACTGAGCCACCTAGGCATCCCCAGATTTTTTTTTTTTAAAGGAAAACACTTTAAGCTATAAAGAATTAATTGCAATCATTATGCTGAGCTCTGTTTAGAGTGAGTGGATGCTGACTCTTTCAGTCATATTAGTCTTTGTGCCTCAGTTTCCTCAATTGTAAAATGAAGATAGTGTTAGAACTTACCTCTAAGGATCATTTTCAGGGTTAAAAATTATAAATATAAGTCACTTGGCACATAGGAAACATTCAATGGTTTAAAAAAATTACGAGTAGCACCTTTCTGGTTACTTTACTTTTATTTAACCAACTTTCATGAAATTGAAGGAATATCTGCTGTCTTCCACACAATGCCTTTTGAGATCCAGATCTCAATGTCACTGGAAGGGCCCCTGCAGTCCTTGGGATCCCTCCCTGTGAGATGGCATTTAATGGTTTCAGAATGTGGCCGTACATTCACTGAGTAAGCCGTGCCCCTTTCCTTGGAAACAGCATATGGAAATCATCACAAAGAAAAGGAATCATTTCAAGGGCTTTGAAAATATAAAAGAAAATAAATTGTCCCTGGTAAGTAAATATAGGACACTGATCTCTGTAGTTAGGAAAACTCTATGCCAGGGCCTTTGGCGAAGGGCTAATGAGCATTTCATTCCTTCCTCCACCGACACCCCCGCACTCTTGTCTTCTAAATTAGAAGAAGTTATTACTATATAAGGCTGCTTTTTCTAAGTAATGATGATACATTAAGCTCTTGGTGTTTCCAACTTTCCAAACAGTGGTGAGTTATTTTCATCAGTCAAGATCGAGCTAAAATGAGAAACAAAATTTGTGAAAGGCTCAGGCCTTGAGAGTTGGATACGGCCATAGAACTCACCTTTATTTTATTTCTTTTGTGGAAAAACAACATTTCTCCCGGATGGTGCTTAGCATGACTGATACTAGATTGAGTTGTGTGAATATTATATTACGTTTATTGGCTGTCCAAATGCAGTGATCCATTTTGGGGTCTCCAGTCTTCTGGCTGCCTGCCTGCCAGATGGGGAAACGTTGATCAGAGCTGTGGTGGAGCTGCGATCAGGAGAGGAAGCACATGGCTGTATGCTTCCTCTCTGCCCAGATGACCCTGGGGCTTCATGCTGAGTGAGTTACCAGGGTTCCTTCAGGGCTGAGAGGAGACATGAATTCAATTAAAGATCCCATTATGATATTTATTCCATTCTGTTCTTTATTACCTTCACTAGCCTGATCCTTTGCTTCTCTTTCTTATTTGAGAAATTCCTGCTTCTCCATCTTCATTGCCCTGGTGCTCTTCACTCGCGTCCTTTATCTCATTCTTTTTGTCTCTTATTTCCCAGAGAGCTTTCTAAGCAAATTTCTAAGCAAAGTAATCTGACATTTTATCTGCAGAGGAAAGAGGAGAGGTACTGTGTGTGTGCGCGCGCGCGTGTGTGTGTGTGTGTGTGTGTGTGTGTGTGTGTGTGAGAGAGAGAGAGAGAGAGAGAGAGATTGAGAGAGACAGAGAGAGAGACAGACAGAGAGGGAGAGAGAGGGAGAGAGGTAGAATAAACAGGAAGTTCTGCATAAGTCTCTTAACTGATTTTCATGGGAAGGTAGCAACATACTGGATTTTTTTGATTCAGGCATGAAATGAACAATAATGGAGAGTTATGTTGTCTTTATAAGCATTTTCCAGGCATGTGTTTTCCAAAGTTCAGCATTTCACTCATAGAGACTCCTTTTTAAGGTTTTTTTAAAGGCCCTTCACCTCCTTTCTTGGCTTCTGGTTGAGCCGCCTGCTTCTTCCTGTTCTCATTTTCTCCCAACATGACACCTGTATTCTTCCCACAGTCCTCTGTAACTGCCCATGATCTTTTTTGAAATAGAATGTTTTCCTGTTTATTTCTCCCAAGCACCCAGTAGGTATATAATAAGGACCGTTACTTTTTAACTGATTGGTTCATCCAGACTCCTTTTTGTAAATTACCAAGTGATAAAAACTGCATTCAGTCAAAAATAAATACTTACTATGTGGGGAAGTTTATAAACTTCACCAGAACCTTTAAGGATGAAAACCTGAGTTGAAGTTCACAGTCTGCCTCAAAGGCAAGTGGGAGCGTGAAGACAGCTATGCTTTGGGACTGAAGAAAAGGACGGAGGGCTGGGACAGACGAAAGGCACAGGGATGGCAGGGACTAAGGTTTGTGATGCAATGTGAAACAAGGAGATCCTTGCTTTCGGTGTTCATAATACGGCTAGACTAGAACCCTTACTCCGAGCCCAGTGTCCTGGAGCCAAGGTGGCAAAGAGTGGTGTTGGTGTATGGTACACCTTCCCGTTTTGCCCTTAAACAAGCAAATATTACTGTTTTGCTGTAGATGTTTCTCATTAGTATTTCTAGTTAAAAGATTTGCATTTTCCTACACTTCTGTTGGCACCTTGGCTCTTTGAAAGCAAGACCATAGGTATTGGCATCTTCTAAAATAGTGCTCTTCAGGGGCGATGATATACATGTGTGTTACATATATGTGTAACTAACTACATGCTTAAGGCACACTTCTCTACTTATTGAAATAAGTTGAATAAATAAATGAATAACTGGATGGACATCTGTTATTCTTTAGCATGAGAATGGCAACCACTAAAAAGCCTGATGTCGCTAAAGCTTTATCTGATGCTTTTTTAAATGAGCAATGTATTTAGAGAAATTAGAATAATACTGTATATGTTTCATGTGTGTGTGTTCAGACATATTTTTATTTGAGATTTTGTAGTAACAAGACACCAATCCAAAGGGTGCAGTGAAAGTACTGAACTGAACTAGGGGTCAGGAAGCCTGAATTTTGGGCATGGTTCTAACTTGACTTTACTCTGTGGCCTTTAACTGAGATGTTACGAAAACTATCTGGCTCCCAATCTCTCTATTTATAAAATGAAAGTTTCAGAATAGATGATTTTAAAGTTCCTTGCAGCTAGAGTCTGTTTTGAATCAATAATATAATAGGTGAAACAAAATGTCCGTGAATGGTCATATTTTCTCTTGTTAACTTGAAAAATACAGTAGTATTTTTTGGAAAGGACAATTATTATTAATTTTTAAGATTTATTTATTTATCTGGGGGGGGGGGCTGAGGGAAAGGAAGTGCAAGAATTTCTAGCAGGCTCCCCACTGAGCAAGGAGCCCGATGTGGAGCTTGATCCCAGGACCCTGAGATCATGACCTGAGCTGAAGTCAAAAGTCTTCCCCAGGCTTTCAGAAATGACAATTTTTTATGTAGCATTTTATGGGAATTTGATTTGCCTTTCTCCAAATTATAATTTATAAGACATATTTGTTTAAAAAAACAAAATAATTCTCAAAATGGTATCAATTTAATGTATTCTCTTACAGAATTTTCCTTTTTTATGCTTAAAATTGTATTACAGTGAATTACCACTGCATTTTCTTATGCTTTTTTTGGTAAATACTTGATTGCTTTTCTTTATATTTTTCTAAATAATTAGTTCCCTAGCATATGCTAATGTAACCAATGTGTTTTTAAAATATCATTAAGAATTTGTGGATTTAAACATAATTGATGTTTTTAGAAATCTAACTTCTTCACTCAGATTCTGGATCTGACATAATTTATACTTTTAAGTTTTGTTCTCCTTACTTTACTAGAAACCCCAGAGAGATAGGGGGTATGGACCATCTCATCAAGTAAAACCAATCATTCTGACCTAGCTGTTCACTTCTATGAGGTATTCTAATTAGATGGAGAAGAGGGAATATATTTAATATTCATTATCTATTCCTTAAACCTCTCTCATTTGGGAAAAATGTGTCCAAAAAAAGGAGAGAATTTTTAGCTTACTTGGACTTGATTAGTTTAGTTCCTCATATTAAAGTACAGGATTTTTTTTTTTTTTAAGATTTCATTTATTTATTTGTCAGAGAGAGAGAGAGAGAGCACAGCAGGGGAGCAGAAGGCTCCCTGCTGAACAAGGAACCATATGTAGGACTTGATCCCAGGTCCCTGGCAATGTGACCTGAGCTGAAGGCAGATGCTTAATGGACTAAGCCACCCAGGCTTACCAAAGTGCAGGATTTTTAATCAAATCATGTCTCTATCCCACAAATGGATTGCTCACAGTTTTTTTTTTTTTTAAGAAAATAGCTAGAATTGAAAATAGCTTTTATTTTTGGATTATAAAAGATGACACATTGTTCTTACAAAAAAAGATTCAAACATTACAGAAAAGGATAAAAATAAAGTAAAAATCATACAACCCAGAAATGACACATTATTAACATTTCAGTGAACAAGTTGTTAAACCCCTCTCCCAGCAAATGTGCTAACTTACAATCACACTTGCATTCAGTTTTATGTCAAATGAATGGTACTAAATATACTTCCTTATTAAGTAACACAGCATGAACACCATCCCATGTCAGTGAATACTGATGTACATTGTAATTTTTAATGGATGCATATTATCGAATTGTGTGGACTTGCCACAATTTATATAACCCATCGCCTCTTGAACATGTAAGTTATTTCTACTGTTTCAACATTAAAAATAGTGCTGAGATGAATACTTCTGTATATAAAATACATTTGTGCACTGGTCTGATCATACCTGTAGAATAAATCTCTAAAACTAGAATTACAAGTTTGAGGGCATGCTGTATATATATATATATATATATATATATATATATATATATATATATTTGGTGGAAATGAAGACTATCTGAATAAATTCAAGGGCAACTATTATAAAGAGACATTTTCTTATTATGCATGCATTACTCATTATTACACTAGCAAGTATAATTGTTTTTAGCTGATGAAATAAGTAAATAGAAACTCAAATAAGCTATGTAGCATACTTTCATCTCTAAACATTTAAAAATATTGGTACTGATTTGTAACTTAAATATCTTGGAAGAAAAAAGTTTTTGAGAGGGGGAAAAATTCCCACTTGTTTCAGTTCTATTAAATTTTCAGATTGTTTGGGGATAAAAATTTTGCAAGAAGATTAGTGTCTTAAAAGTAATGGACAAAGGTATTAATGCCTATATCAATGATACCTAGATAAGGCTATTTAAAAGACAGAAGAAAAAAAAAGAAGAAGAAGGAGAAGGAGGAAGGGGGGGGAGAAGGAGGGAGAAGTTCAAACAAGATAATTTATTGGCAGTCTGTATCACCGCACCTCCCTGCCTGCTGTTCCCATTGGAGGGCACTCTGTAATACAGTATTTTTCCAGGAAAAGCCTGGATTTTCTCTAAAGACATTGAAAATATGTGTGGGGAACATGAAGGCATTTTGTGTGGAAAATAGTACCCAAGAATGAAACCCTTCTCATTCTGGCACAGGAGGAAATGGGTTGTCTAAAGCCTGACACTGGACTCTTCCCCACACCACACAGAGAGTTCTTAGTCAAAAACTGTTCAAAAGAATATGAAGAGCGTTAGCAAGATATAAGGGAAAGAACAAAAGACACAAGTAGAAAACATGACCCTAGGGGAAACAGACAATTTAGAGACTAGAAACTTTAAAAAAAGACAAGATGCCTAATATAGCCAACAAGATTCAACAAGACTTATAACCATAAAACAAAAAGAATGACTTAAATTGGTAAATTAAACACAAATAACATGAAGGAATAGAAAATATGGAAAGCAAAGTTGAGATAGTCTTCTGGAATACAGATAAAAAGACAAAAACTTATACAGAAACCACCCAGAAAATGCAGTATCTAATAGAAGCCCCAAAAGAAGAGAACAGAGAAAATGGATGGGAGAAAATAAAATAAATACTGGAAGATACTTAGAGCGGATGGGTTTGAGTTTCAAGATTGAAATGCTCTACTTTCAGGCCCACAGAGATCCTGTACCTTGACAGTCTTATGAAAAATAAGCAGAATATCCTAAGTGTCTTCAGAAGTACAAAAATAAATCTGTCCATGAAATATGGGAATGAAAAATAAATACTGTTTCTCATGATTACCTTAAAAACACAAAACAAGGGGCACCTGGGTGGCTCAGTGGGTTAAAGCCTCTGCCTTCGGCTCAGGTCATGATCCCAGGGTCCTGGGATCGAGCCCCGCATCGGGCTCTCTGCTCAGTGGGGAGCCTGCTTCCTCCTCTATCTCTCTCTGCCTGCCTCTCTGCCTACTTGTGATCTCTGTCTGTCAAATAAATAAATAAAATCTTTAAAAAAAACCCACACAAAACAAAAGAAAGCAAATCAGTATATATTTTGAAAGAATGTATAGAAATAAGGTAGTTATATATTTAAAAAAACAGTATTAATACCCAGGGAATCAGGGTTAGCAGCTTTCCATGGAATTATCAAGAAAGGATAATCAGATAAATCAGATTTTTAAAAAGAACTCTTGTAGGGGTGCCTGGGTGGCTCAGTTGGTTAGGTGTCCAACTCTTGATCTAGGCTTAGGACATGATTTCAGGGTCGTGGGATGGAGCCTCATGTTGGGCTTGGCACTGGGCTTGGAGCCTCTTTTAATATTCTGTCCCTACTTCTGCCTCACCTCTCCCCTCTCTCCCTCTCTAAACAATAACAACAACCCCAAAACAACAAATAACATCCCAACCTGTCCTAAAGAAATAATTAAACTCTGATCTTTCTCTTTCTTTTTTATCCAGAGCAAAATGGCGGTTTTATTAAAGGGTGAGGACAGAACTTGTGGGCAGAAAGAGCTGTCTGTGGTCACTGCTCCTTGCTGCTCTGGGATTATGAGGAGTGCGTGATTATATACCTTGGGGTTGGCAGAAGTAAAGATAAGGGAAGTTCCAGAAGGATGATATTTCTCTTTTGAGAAAGATATGAAAATAAGTTGTATATATGATAAAGCCATATATAAAAAGTATTGTAATAAATGTCATTGCAGTATTGTTTTCCTAAAGTTATGGAGGCAGTTTCAAGGGAAATATTTCTGTATAAGAAACACCATCATTGAAATTTAGGCCTTGGAATTCATTTTTTGTTTTAATTTATAAAAGTATTGCAAAACCTCTGTTTAGTTTTTCATACAGTTTATATAATTTTGCCTTAATAGGGTTTAAAGATTTCTAATATGTGTGGTTCTTAGAAAAAGAGAATTTATTTTGTAGAAGATTGGGCCTGCATAATGTAAAGCATGGAGGAATGACCATCTCTGGTCCCCTGTTCAATTCCCTGTAACAGCCGAGGGGCCCCTAGACAGGCCCAGCAACCTGGCCTGGAGCCCAGGTCCCCAGGAATGACTTCGCGCTGAGAGATGAGAACAAAACTCATGTGTTCTCTCGAACATCCTTCAGACCTTAACAAACAGTACCAGTGATGGTAAATTCACTTTGAGAAAACACAGTATGAAAGATAAATCTCCTTTCTTGGAAACATTGATAGAATGGGAACTTACGTACATGCAGACCATCTACTCTGTTTACATGTTTAGTTTAATTTTTTTTCTCCCTTAGCTTAATGACAGAGTGACAGAGTGGTTCTGAGTCAGCCCAAGCCAAAAATGTGCTGGTGAGGGTCTTGACCTACAGGAGTTGATGTGTTTGGGTGCATGGGAGGGGAGGAGAGCTTGTGGGAAAGGGAAAGGCTTGTTCCCCAGCCTTCCCCAGGGACAACCTCATTCCAGTAGAGAGAGATTAGGTG
Source organism: Mustela nigripes (assembly GCF_022355385.1). Classification (NCBI taxonomy): domain Eukaryota; kingdom Metazoa; phylum Chordata; class Mammalia; order Carnivora; family Mustelidae; genus Mustela; species Mustela nigripes. Next base: position 180,127,415 of record NC_081557.1, read on the forward strand.
GAAGCAAAGGAACTATTTTCTGTGAAATTCTGGGTCTTGGCTGTGCCAGCGTCCAGATGACGGCGTGTGACACAGCACTGTGGAGCGGGGTGTTCTGGCCATTTCTTTCTTCTCATGCGTGGTGAGGTTGGGACAGACGGAGGAGATGGCAAGGGCTGAAGACATTGCAGTTTATCTTCTTGAGGGCTTTGCAGCTTTCTACACAGGAACCACAACTCTTCTAGCAGAAAGGTGCTTTGTCATGGAGGCTTCTAGAAAGAGTGGTTGGTAGAGGTAGCCATGGATGGATGGAGTACCATACCCATCTGTGGGAAGGTGGGAGCAGAAGGATGTGAGTGAACTCTACCTGAGGACAGAGGAGGAGCTAGTAAACTTCCAATTATTAGTGTCCCTGAGGGCATGGTGATTGCACTTAGATCTGTGTGATTCCCAGAGTACATACAGATGGCCTGGGTTCACATCTCTGACTCTTCCCAGAAGTTGGTATCCACATACCAAAAGGTATGTTGGTATCCACATGCCATCTGTAAGCTAAAATAATTAGAAATGAGATGACACAGCAATTGCATAATGCCATGTACAGATCACTCTCAGTATGTTCTTGGTCTCTCCCTGTGTTGAAAACAGACAAACTGAGCATGATACCCCCCCTCCCAGTTTTTTTTTTCCATTATCAGAGTGTGTGTTCTGCAGTGACCCCAAAATCATTAATCTAGCTACAGTATTGAAGGCTCAGCAATCCCTTCTGTGTTGCTGCTTTTAATCTTCGATTCTGTCTTTACAGCAAACATGTTGTTACTAAAGGTTGCTCTGCACACAGAGAGAGACCTGGACAAGGTATCCTCAAAAGTTTTTCCTTAGAACCCGTCCCTTCTTGGAATAGGAGGGCGCTTTGAAACAGGATGTCAGTGGAGAATGCAGACAAAAACGCTGACTTCGCCTTTTCTGTGTTGGGACTTTGTTTTGCCCTCTGTCCCTTCATTTGCTTTTGACCTTGCAGAACATGCCTATACTCGTATCTAAAAGAGGAGCACTGCCCTGGGGATTTCCAGTTTCACAGCATCCAGAATCAATCTTCATGAGCACAAATGCTTAGAAATGACTTGTTTAACTTGGTGTTTGCTCATGTGTTTATGGGAAATAAATATGGGTTTTTAAAGAATTGCCCTTTTTAACTCATTGATAAGATAGAGAGGAACACTGGTGCATTGATCTCCAAAAAAAGGGAAGAGTGGCTTCAGGGACTTAAGTGGCTTTAGGGGACTTTGGCCCACTACCTGTAAACATTTCATAAATCAGCTACATTGTTTAAAGCTTGGTGTGTGGGTGGATGCTTGTGGGGGTGGGGAGACTCCAATCTAATAGTTTATTTTAAGATACATTAAAGGAACACGGCAAGAACAAATCTTTCTTTCTTATTTTATGCAGCCATCCCCGCCCCCCATAATCTTTTAAAGTTTAGTTTCGCCCAGTTGTTTTAGTGAATCCTTCCAAACAAAATAAGAGTACTTTTTTGCTAAAACCATCAATGCTGTATCTTGTCAAAGCCTGTGCATTTGGTGCTTGATCATATACTGTTAATTTATTTGATTTTTCACAAGTGTGTGGTTTCCCATCTCCCTACCCCTAACGCTAAGTCCTTTAAAAGCAGGGAGTATATTTTACATTTCTTTTTTCTCATGGTTTCTTACACAGAAGAAACCTCAATAAATATCCAAAAGATCTATTCTGGATTTTTCTATTCATCATCTAATCTTTAGTTCCTTTATTGCTGGGTACCATTTTTACTGTCATATGGATAAAGATAAGAAAATATTTTGACTTAAGAAAATGGATATGTGGGTAGAATTTTGAAGTAAATTTATCTTTGAATTATTGAGATTGAAATCATCTTCAGCTATCCTTAGTTCCAATATCATGGATAGATAATTGGGAACTGCATGTGTTATACCTACATGAACTTTCTTGTGTATCCATTAGGATGCATCAGTCACGCAGACTTCTCTGCTTCTCTCTTATAAATTCCAGATGTATGTCTGAGATTAATTCGATCTTTGTTTTCCCCCATCACCATTTGTTTTTTTACTGAAGATAGTCACCTTTCAAGCAGCTGGAATGGAAATATCATTATGTTCTCGGATGCCTAATCCTTTGTTCTTTCTTTTATTGTTTTATTTTCTTTGTGCATGCATAAAAGTTTTTTTGGGCATGCTCCACTGATAACATTAAAAACTCTGCACTTTATATAGTTTGCATGACATTTCTGTGTGAAAGCCCAAGGAAAGCTTTTTGCATGAGAGGTCATAATGATGGTCTTGCCATTTCACCATCATGGAAGACTTAAGAAATACTAACATTTAGAAGCTCTTGTGATCATTATTTCTGGGAGTTGAGATGAGACATGTACTAAAAATGATTTTGTTTACAAGTCTCATTTTTATCCAGAGATCTTTTTTCTCCCTTTATAATAGATTATATACAATGAGAACACAGACTTATTTTACAAAGAGAAATTTTCCTTGAGGCACAGACATGAATTAACAGGTTATACCAATTGACGGGAACAAGTTTACATACAAAAGAAGATCGGTTGCAGAATGGCAACAACTGAAAAATATGGAAAGTATTAATGGGATCATGAAACCTTAGAGTTGAAAGAGACCTCTTATTTGATACAGCTTGCCTCTTGATGGAGGACTTCTTTTTAAACCACCACTGATAAACAACCAGCCTTTAAAAGAATAGTTCTGATGATGGGACCAATGAAATCTAAATTATTGTGGTCACCATTACTCAAAGAAAAATTTTCTTTATTTTATGATGAAATCTTCCTTGTGACTCTTGCTCATTGATTCTAACTCTGCCTTCAGTGCAATATAGACTACGTCCACTCCTTCCTACGACAGCTGTTCAAATAAAGACTTCCAGAAACGTCAATCATTCCTTCCCTGTTATTTATCCTTGTAATGGAACATATCTACCTCACAGCTTTAGCTGTACCATGGTTTTTTGTTTTTGTTTTTGTTTTTACTTTTTTTGGTTGGCTAAGCTCACTATTAATTAACACTGAGATTCCACAGTTGTAAAATAGTCTCAGGCATCAATAATGAAGAAAATGTTGAGCTAAACGCATGGTTATTATTTATGTTTATAGCTTCAGCTTTGTAGTATTTTTTTCATGTAATGTTCTAAGTTGCATCTATAATCATTAGTAGGGTTGCTATTTCAGGGTAAATCAACCACATTTTCCAGATTTATAGATTCCATCTAATTTTTACCTTCTGCTTTGGCTGTTTGTCTTAATTCAACAAGCATTTTCACCACTTGCTTTATGAAAAGTACTGTTCCAATGTGTTTTTCCAATATCAAGAAACATTTCTCCATGTCTCAGCAGACACTGTGTGTCCTACAGATTTGACTCAATTCTGATCCTGTCTACCTGGAGATAGAATCAGATCCCATAGGCTAAGGGCTCAGTCCTACAAGACTGTCATGTCTTCAGGCTCCAGTCACATGCAGATTGTTTTCGGTGCTTCTGACCAACTGGCTGTAAATAGGAGACTCCTCCTTGGGTTGGGTTAATATGTAGAGGGGCCTCAAAGAACTGAGAGAAACATTTACTTACACTTACTAGTTTATCATAAAAGCTATTGTAAAAGATAGATATGAGCAGCCAGATGAAAGGTACACAAGGCAAGGTCAAGAAGGGTCCTGCATGCAGCAGCTTCGGTCCCCGTGGAATGGGGACATACAACTCTATTGGCAAGTGGATGCATTTACCAGCCTGGAAGCTCATCAAATCTTGTTATACATGCGTTTTTCTAGAGCTTAATCTGCAGTGCCCCCTTCTACCCAGAGCTTGGTGGATGGGGCTGAAAGCTGCCATCCTCCAATCCTTCAGTCTTTCTGGTGACTGCCCCATTCCAAGCCTATTCAGGGATCCCAGTCTAAGTTGCTTCATTAAATAAACTCAGGTATGTTCACAAAGACTCCTTATGAGTAACTAAAAACATTCCTATCACTCAGGAAATTCCAAGTATTCAGGAGCTTCATGCCAGGTAGCAAGGACAAAAGCTAACTATATTTCTGATTATACCACAACTATGCTCGATTCTTAGGTGAATAAGACATTGTCCTTGCTCTTAAGAAACTTCAACTTCCATGGAAGAGGCAGATTTATAATTACTATACAGGGTGATAAGTCTTTAAAGAGAAATAAATAATATAAAATAAAAACCACGAATAACCTCTTTCTGTATGGTAGCATCAGGGAGCACTGCCGAGGAGTCACCAGTCCAACTGGACTCTGTCTTGGACAATGGCATTCCTGGCCTTGGGAGCCATTCAACAAGGACATAAGAGCCTGTAAGAGTAGGGCCTGTTCAGTGAATGACAAGCAGCTGCAGAGACCAGAACTGAGATATTATGCAGTTCTGGGGTTGTGGTGATCTCTTTTATGAGTATTGGATAAATCTTGATGAATTATGTATAATAGAATGCAACTAGATAGGATTCAAAATGTTCCTCTCTGATGCCTGAGCCTTCTTTCCTTTATTGTTTTATTTCCTTTGTGCATGCATAAAAGCTCACTGGGATGTTCTTATGGTAACATTCAAAAGTCTATACTCATTTTCCATAGTTTGCCTGAAATCTTTGTGTCACAATCAACAGAGAACTCTTCATGAGGAAAGCCATAATGGAGATCTTGCCAGCTCACCATCATGGAAAGAGTTAAAAGATACTAAATTTAGAACCTCTTATAATTTGTTATCTCAGAAGTTGAGAAGAACCGGGGATTAAAAGTCACTGTCTTCTTCCTTTCTTTCTTCTCTCTCTCTTTTTTTTTTTTTTAAAGATTTTATTTATTTATTTGACAGAGAGAGATCACAAGTAGGCAGAGAGGCAGGCAGAGAGAGAGAGGAGGAAGCAGGCTCCCTGCTGAGCAGAGAGCCCAATGCCGGACTCAATCCCAGGACCCTGAGATCATGACCTGAGCCGAAGGCAGCGGCTTAACCCACTGAGCCACCCAGGCGCCCTCTTTCTTTTCTCTTTTTAAAAAGATTTTATTTATTTATTTGACAGAGACAGAGATCACAAGTAGGCAGAGAGGCAGGCAGGGGGGTGGGGAAGCAGGCTCCCTGCTGAGCAGAGACCCTGATGTGGGACTCAATCCTGGGACCCCGAGATCATGACCTGAGCCAAAGGCAGTGGCTCAACCCACTGAGCCAGCCAGGCACCCCTGTCTTCTTCCTTTCAACTCATCATCTTTTTCACTACAAACTCTCTCAAATTCTCATTAAAGATTTTTAATTAGGGGCATCATAAGATCTGGTGTGTGCTCAGAAAGATGACTTAATGGCGGGGTATTGCTGGATATTGAAGGACAGAGCTTGGAGGATGGAGATCGGTGAGGCAGAGACTATAATACTCCAGTGACAGATAATGAGACTAGATTTGGCTAAAGCACTGGGTTGGAAAAGAAGCAGCAGACCTATCGGAAAGATGCAGAATGTGATTAGCAAGAATAGGGGAAAAGTGGGCAATAAATTGGAGGATGGATGTGGCATTTATTGAAATGTGTAGGAGGGACAGTTATGGGGGAAGAGGAGGAGGAGTTATGGGGAAAAGAAAATCAATTTAATTTTGAATAAATTGAATTTGAGTTCTCTGTGGGACAAACAGAAGGCGTTATAGCATGAAGAGCTAAGAGATTCAGTCTGGGCTCAGGAGAGTGGCCAGTGCTAGAGGAAATCTGGGGTTAACAGTTGAAACAGGAAGTGAGAAGCAGCTAACAGAGGGCAGGGATATGGAAACACTAATATATAAAGTATGAACAGCAAAAGAGGAGACAGTGAGAGAAGTTAAAAGAGGTCTCTGGAGAGGTAGAACAGAAGTATTTCTGGTAAGTTAAAGACTTTCAAGGAATGGGTTATCAGTGACAAGTATTTCAGGCCTCAAGGAAGAGGACTATAGGACCATGCAGACCTTTGATACCTGGGAGGTTTTTGGTGATTGTCTCTCACTAGAATGGTGGGGATGGAAGCCACACCGAAGCTGGCTGGGGATTGAACAGGAATTCGAGGAGGGCATGTGGAGATAATGAGCATGGACGTTGTATTTAAAGTATTTAAAGCAGTGAAGGAAAGATAGCAAATAGGATGTGAGCAAGTAGGTGAGAAAACAGGAGTGCAGATGCCATCTATTGAAGGGAAAAGATGGTCCAGGAAAGCGTTTTTCAGAATACTGAAACCAAAAAGAGAGAAAAAGAATATAAGACAAGTAGTTACTCTTATAGCAAGATCAGAGGAGCTGGAAGGTATTAAATCCATTGAACTTAGTGCTAAATATGTTGAAATTTTATTTATTTCATTTTAAAAGTTGGAAGTGTTTTGTATATAATAAGAAATATTAAATGTTAAGAAGTCCTATAAAAGAAAAGAAAAATAAGTAACATCTTTATCTGAAATCTTTCTAGAGTGTCTGAGTCATGGACTCAACTTTTACTTTTTTAACTTATATGAATTTTATTTATTTATTTAAATTAAACTTTTTTTTATACTTTGTACAACATGAGCCCAGAATTAGAATAAGTATACTGTCTGCTTAGTTCATAGCAATTTTCTTGAGTTGTTTCTAATAATATCATAAGCACATGTGACAGCCCCCCCCCCTAGTTTTTGTTTAGAAAAACAAAAACTAGAACAATAGGGGCACCTGGGTGGCTCAGTTGGTTAAGCAACTGCCTTTGGTTCAGGTCATGATCTCTGAGTCCTGGGGTCGAGTCCTGCTTTGCACTCCTAGCTCCACAGGACTCTGCTTCTCCCTCTGACCTTCTCCCCTTTCATGCTCTCTCACACCGTCTCTCTCTCAAATAAATAAGTAAAATCTTAAAAAAAAACCCACAAAAAACCAAACTAGAACAATAGCCTGCATCTAACATCATGTGCCCCCCTCCTCCGCAAATCACTCTGCCTCTCCCCACCTGAGGTAACCATCATCCTGAGTTCTGTATTCATCATTACTTGTTTTTCTTTTTATATGGTTTTATTGAATATTTATGCATACTTAAGAAGTCGGTATTTTTACTTGAGCTGTTTAATAAAAGGGTATCATGTTTTATGTAGCCTTGGAGCCTTTTTTTTTTTTTCCACTTAAGACATCATCACTAGGATATATTCATATGGCTGCAATTCTGGTTCATTTGTTTTGCCTGATGTATAACTCCATTGTGTGAATAATCCATAGTTTCCTCACCACTTTTTGTCCATGGGTATGTGGGTTGCTCCATGTTTTTGCTATTGTGAATGATGCTAATGAATATGTCTCCTGTTGCACACAAGCAAATCCATTTTTAGTTATATATCCAGGAGTGGAATTACTGGGCTGTATTTGTGCATGATCAGGTTTAGAAAATGCCACTCTTTTTCAAATGAGGCATGATTTTATATTTTCATCCATGATGTATAAGGCTTTCTGTGGCTATACATCTTCTCCAATATTTGATATAATCAGAGTTTTTAATTTTGTTCTTCTTCTGGTTGTGAAATGGTATCTTATTATGGTCCTGATTTGTATTTCTTTCACCATCAGGCAGATTGACTATCTCTTCATTTGCTTATTGGCTATATCTTTTTTCTTTTCTGTTAATTGCCTGTTCATATCTTTAGAATATTTTTTAACAGGTTATTTGTGCTTTTCATTTGGCTGCTGTAAGTACTTTACACCTTCTTCACATTAAACCTTGTCAGTTTTATGTATGGTGAATAACCTCCAACGTTATAACCTGTCTTTTCATGTTATTTAAGGTTTCTCTTGATGATTAAAAATTTTAATATAATCAAACATAAATGATTTTCTTTTGCAATTAATATTTTTGGGGTCTTGTTAGAAAAATCTTTTACCTCTTCCATGGTCTAGGAAACATACACTTATATTTTCTATAAGATCTTAAGTTTTTAAACTATTATTTTAGAATGTGTTTTTCATGATGTTTTACCAGATATTTTATTTATTTATTTATTTATTTATTTATTTATATAAAGAGAGTGTGCACCCAAGGAGGGGGAAGTGGAGAGGGGTAGAGGGAGAGGGATTGAGAGAATCTTGAGCAGGCTCTAAACAGGAGGCTAGATCCCCTGCCCTGAGATCATGACCTGAGCTGAAATCAAGAGTCAGACACTTAACCAACTGAACCACCCAAGCGTCCCTGCCAGATATGTTTTTAAAAATAACTTTTTATTTCTCTTAGATAATGCTGTTCTTTAAATTAAAGAGGCTTTTGTTGCTTTCAAAAGTTTTAATCATTTTGGAGGTTAAAAGTAATTTGGTTAAAAACAACAACAAAAATACTTCTTAGATTCAGACAATTCAGCCCTTATAAATCCCTGACTGAATAATGGTATCAGGATATTGTGACTTAGTAGATGGAAATCAAGTATTTTATATTTTTTTAAACTTTTTTATTTTTTTAAAAGATTTTTATTTATTTATTTATTTGACAGACAGATCACAAGTAGGCAGAGAGGCAGGCAGAGAGAGAGGAGGAAGCAGGCTCCCCGCTGAGCAGAGAGCCCGATGCGGGACTTGATCCCAGGACCCTGAGATCATGACCTGAGCCGAAGGCAGAGGCTTTAACCCACTGAGCCACCCAGGCATCCGGAAATCAAGTATTTTAATTTTTGAATTCTTTCAGCTGTGGCTTAGTTGTTCAGCTAACAGTAGATAGAATTTAGTTTAAAAAAAATCCCAGTTTATATTACGTAGCTATGTGTACATACATGTAGATGTATATTCCTTATTATATATGACTTCCAGGTGATGAAACTAATAAAATATTTAAATCTGTAGGAATGATTTTGTGTTACTGGATAAACATTAATTACTCTTATTTTTAATTTTTTTTTATTTTTTAAAGATTTTATTTAGTTATTTGACAGAAAGACACAGTGAGAGAGGGAAGAGGAACAGGGGGAGTGGGAGAGGGAGAAGCAGACTCCCACTGAGCAGGGAACCCGATGTGGGGCTTGATCCCAGGACCCTGGGATCATGACCTGAGCCAAAGACAGACACTTGACAACTGAGCCACCCAGGTGCCTCAACATTAATTACTTTTAAAAGAAGAATTTCATTATGCCAGGAGTCATTTTCTAGTCTATTTTAAGACACTGGCAAAAAAAAGATTGGTGTTAGAAATACTTTGGGGGTGCTAGGTGGCTCAGCTTGTTAAGCAACTGCCAGGTCATGATCCTGGAGTCCTGGGATCAAGTCCCGCATCAGGCTCCCTGTTTAGCAGGGAGTCTGCTTCTCCCTCTGACCCTCTCCCCTCTTATGCTCTCTTTCTCACTTTCTCTCTCTCACATAAATAAACAAAATCTTAAAAAAAAATACTTTGGTATAATGTAAAGAGAATAAAATAATTGCAAAATTTTGGAAAAATATCTAAAGATCTAGCCACCATTTACTTCAATTTTATATTCTCTCAATTCATGTTCAGAGAATGAGAAGAGTTACGGGGAAGTCCAAACTGAAGTGACAGTTAATTAGTTAAAGAGGAGGTTAGTTAAATGGTGCCTGCTGCACAAAGCCTTTTTTTTTTTTTTAAGACTTTTATAATTTTATTTGAGAGAGATAGCACAAGCAGGAGGCAGAGGGAGAGGGAGAAGCAGACTCCCCACTGAGCAGGCAGCCTGATGTGGGACTCAGTCCCAGGACCCTGAGATCATGACCTGAGCCAAAGGCGGATGGTTAACCTACTGAGACACCCAGGTGCCCCCATGAAGCATTTTTTTTTTTTTTTTTTTTTTTGGTCAGAGAGAGTGAGCACAGGCAGACAGAGTGGCAGGCAGAAGCAGAGGGAGAAGCAGGCTCCCTGCTGAGCAAGGAGCCTGATGTGGGACTTGATCCCAAGATGCTGGGATCATGATTTGAGCCAAAGGCAGCTGCTTAACCCACTGAGTCACCCAGGCGTCCCGAAGCCTTCTTTTAACAATATTTCCCATTTAGCTTTCTATGCAAACTCTTCACCATACAAATGCCTTTGTAAATTTCCTAGAAACTGGGAGTTCTCTTTTTTCACTTTGAAAAACAAATTTCTTTAAAAGAGTAGCCAAACTATAATTCCAAACTGCAACCAGGTGTCTTAATATTTAGAGAAACAAAAATGTCCTTTTATTTTACCATCTCATGTATGCCCAGGTGCCTTTCTTTATGTAACGTGTTTATGTAATAGATTATGGAATGGGACGAGCATTAAACAAACCTACAGATGTATTTGGCCAGGCGGCTCCTCCAGTAGTTCATGTATTTTGTAGGATTCTTGTTCTCCGTTGTTGAGACTATGTTCAAATAGAAACAGAAAGAGGTTTATCTCTAGAAACAGGTTTGATTTCCATAAAAGGCAGTTGTTTCTTTTTTCCTTTGCTTCTCTGGAGAATTGGCTACAAACTGGGAATAGTGATCCTCTGACTCATTTGCAGAGCAGTGCTAAGGCATATAGAGTTCAGATGAAATTATAATGAAACAGACCCTAATTAGACTGTACAGAACAAGACAATAATTTTCAAAAAGAAACCTTAGGGATTGCATTTTCTTAAATGTACTTTGTAGGTAGAATAAATTGTTCCTTTTTTTAATGACTTAATCTAAACATTGGAATAAAATTTTCATTTTCCTTTTTAACTCAATAGATCTAGTTTTCGTATTTGACAAAAGTCATGCTGCATAGTTATATTAGGTAGTGATAATTTAATTCCTAAATAATTCAGATGTAATGCAATGACTATTTTAGATTTATAAATCCATCGAGTTACATAAAAAGATTGTACCAACCAGATTACACAGGCCAAGATTAAGGCTATTATAAAATTAAATATACATTTAAGAGTTCGATAGCAGTATCAAACAGCAGTATCGAATAGCCAGTTTTAGTGGTGTTCCCAGTGTGATACATGCATAGAACATAGAACTGCTTTCCTCACTTGCACAAAGTGAGATCTTTAAAAATGTTTACTGAATACTTATTTAAAAAGACCTGCTTGTTGAACACTTGCATTAAGTGAAAGGGAGCAAATATAAGGCACAAATATGACGGAAAGTGCTAATAGATCATTATACTCATTCCTCAGTGCCTCAGTTGGACCTCTCTGTCCCTCAGATTTGTGCTTTACCAGCCATTTGCAGTTGATTAGAGTTGGACTTTGAGCCAAAACCTCTTCGCAATCACCATACTTAGCCCTCTCCCCCTCATATTTTGGCTATTTTTATGTACCAAAGTAATTCAATTAAAAGAGAAGAATGTGGGGCTTCTGGGTGCTCAGTCAGTTAAGCACCTGACTGTGGATCTCACCTCAGGTTGTGATCTCAGGGTCATGAGTTCCAGTCCTCCCCTGGGCTCTACGCTTGAGTGTAAAGCCCACTTAAAAGAGAGAGAGAGAGAGAGAGAGAAGAATGCATTCATGTAAATATCAATTTTTCAACACTGTTTTGATGTATTTATTCATGTCCATAAACATCAACTCCTCACCCCGAGTCAAACTCTTTCCCAGGAACACAAGGATGAATTCTGTAAGGTTCATTTCTTCAGAAAGCTTGCACTATAGTAGTGGGAGTCAAATATGTGATACAATCAGTGTAATAAGATTTTGTAAGTGTTGTAGAAGGTGGAATCGGGAACAGTGTAGGCAGGAAGGGGGATAGAGAGAGATGATCAGAACATTAGAAGATGGAATACACAAGCTTTAGCTTGAAATTCAAGATGTCTATCAGGATGGAGCAGAGGGTGGTCACACAAAGTATTCTAAGAACAGCCATGAGGCATAAACCAGCGTGGCCTGGTAAGAGTCTATGAGTGCTGGAGCTGGTGACAGCCGGGGGCTTCTGTGTGTAACTAACTCTGTAGGGTAGGCTGGGGGAAGAGATCAGCCTACAAAAGATTTAGTTGGGGAATTAGGCAAAAGGCATATCATGGAGGGATTCGTGGCCCCAAAAGGCAATGGGAATCCCATTAAAAATGTTTTATGCATTTAAGGAATGATATGGTCGACCCCTGGAGAGAGGATTGGTTGGATCAAAGACTGAAAGCTAGTTGAGCAGTTATAAGATTATTGTCCTACTAATATGGGACAAAAGATGAAGGGTAGAAAAGAGGAGATGGTTATCACTGATCAAAATAATTCGATTCTGTGAGATAAGGTGGTTGAAGGGACGTGGAAAACAGTGAAGGAGAAAGGAAACTGGTATGACTTGGGTGACTGAGCAAATGTTAGCATCATTCTTGGAGATAGTAACTATAGGAGAAAGAACAGGTATACAAGAAGATGAGTTTACTTTTATGCATTTGAAATCTGAGGTTCCTGGAAACCATCCACAGTGCCTTGTCAGTAATTATGGATAAGGATCCAGAGCTCAGGAGAAAGGGAAGGATTTGGAATTCATCTGTGTACAGCTGGTGGTTGAAGTCATTGGAGTGGGTGAGATCACCCACGTCATGAAAAACAACTTTTATCTAAGTGCTCCAGCTTCACACATATTAAAGTAGATACAGCAATACTTGGCACCCACAGTGGGCACACCACCAGGTACTTGTTCTGTCTTGGACCCTGGGCTCTAAGAACAAAATATTCCAGCATGGAACAAAGGAAAAGGAATCACTTCCTTAGGCATTCTCTTTCAAAACTGAGAAGAAATTTAAGTATCAAAAAAATTCTTGTAGTATTAATTTGCTATAATAAGAAATATATATTTCATATTCCAACTGTATTCTGACTACATACTGGAACAATTTTGCTGAGGGTGAAATAAATCTTAAATCAAATGAACATTTTCATAATACACATATGAAACCATTTCTTTTTTGGACACCAGTCTAATCATGAAATAACCAGGTCAAAGGTGGGCACGCTGGCCTGATCAAAAATAATCTCTTCTGGCCAAGGAAGATTGTTATTAAGATTCCCTTAAGTTCCTTACCTAGCCTTTATTTATTTATTTTTTTTATTATGTTATGTTAGTCACCATACAGTACATCATTAATTTTTGAGGTAGTGTTCCATGATTCATTGTTTGCATATAACACCAGTGCTCCATGCAGTACGTGCCCTTGTTAATACCCATCATTAGCCTAACCCGTCCCATCTCTAAAACCCTCAGTTTGTTTCCTGGAGTCCATAGTCTCTCATGGTTTGTCTCCTACTCCAATGCTATTCCCTATGTTCCACAAGTAAGTGAAACCATATGGTAATTGACTTTCTCTGCTTGACTTATTTCACTTAATATAATATCCTCCAGTCCCATCCATGTGGGTACAAAATTTGGGTATTCATCCTTTCTGAAGGCTGAGTAATATTCCATTATGTATGTGGACCACATCTTCTTTATCCATTCATCAGTTGAAGGGCATCTCTGCTCTTTCCACAATTTGGCTGTTATGGACATTGCTGCTATGAACATTGGGGTGCACATGGCCCTTCTTTTCACTACATCTGTATCTTTGGGGTAAATACCCAGTAGTGAAATTGCAGGGTCATAGGGAAGCTCTATTTTTAATTTTTTGAGGAACTTCCACACTGTTTTCCAAAGTGGCTGCACCAACTTGCGTTCCCACTGACAGTGTAAGAGGGTTCCCTTTCTCCACAACTTCTCCAATGTTTGTTGTTTCTTGCCTTGTCAATTTTTGCCATTCTAACTGGTGTAAGGTGGTATCTCACTGTGGTTTTGATTTGAATTTCTCTGATGGCCAATGATGATGAACATTTTTCCATGTGTCTGTTAGCCATTTGTATGTCTTCTTTGGAGATGTCTGTTTATGTCTTCTGCCCATTGTTTGACTTGATTATTTGTTTTTTGGATGTTGAGTTTGAGAAGTTCTTTATAGATCTTGGATATCAGCCCTTTGTCTATAGTGTCATTTACAAATATCTTCTCCCGTTCTGTGGGTTGCCTCTTTGTTTTGGTGACTGTTTCCTTTGCTGTGCACAAGCTTTTGATCTTGATGAAGTCCCAAACAGAAGAATGGAACTAGACCATTCTCTTAAACCATACACAAAGATAAACTCAAAATGGATGAAAGACCTCAATGTGAGACAGGAATCCATTAAAATTCTAGAGAACATAGGCAGGAACCACTTTGCATCGGCCACAACAGCTTCTTCAAGACATGCCTCCAAAGGCAAGGGAAACAAAAATGAAAATGAAATTTTGGGACTTATCTAGCCTTTAAAGGTTGGGTTTTTGTAAGGCTTTGTGGTCAGCCTCCAGCCTTCTCACTGTGTGCACTATGCCTTGCATGCTAATACCATTCTCAGAGGTTCTACTGTCATCATCATGTTTATGGCTACATTGCTATCTCTAGCAGAGATCTTACCTTCCAGTCTGTCGTCTACACAACTGCCAGGCTAATGTCTGAAACACATGGCCCATGTCCTTTTCTGATTAAAACTCTTACCAAAAAATGAAACAAGATGGGATCAGGAGGGAGACAAACCATAAGAGACTCTTAATCTCACAAAATAAACTGAGGGTTGCCGGTGGGGGGGTGGTGGGATTAGGGAAAGGGTGGTTGGGTTATGGACATTGGGGAGAGTATGTGATATGGTGAGTGCTGTGAAGTGTGTAAGTCTGATGATTCACATACCTGTACCCCTGGGGCAAATAATACATTATATATTAATAAAAATAATCAAGAAAAAAACCCTCTTCCCTTCCAAGCTAAAGCCAAAGCTCTTCAATTTGGGAAGGCAAGATCTTTTGTTAATGATGTTCTAATGCTCCAGCCTTATATCTTTTCAAACTACTTGAGCTATAAACTCAAGCAATACCAATAGCTTATAGTTATTTTTCATAGGAATTTGTTTATTTATGTATAATATACTTATTTTGCTATCCTGTCTTCATTCTTTTCCTTCAATATGCAGTTCTCTGTCCTTTACCTAACTTCTGTTACTTCCCCACCATAGCCTGGCTTGGCCTTGAATTAATTACCTCATCTCAGTGTCTTCATAATATTCTGTGCATGTTGTTGTCACTTAACACATGTTTCACAATTATCTGTTTCTATGACTTTTTCCCTCACTACTCTGGGAGCACCCCGTGGGTAGATACTGTATCTTATTCATCTTGTATGTTTGGTGTCTACTGTGTGCTTGTAGAATGGTAAAATAAATGAGGAAGGAGTGAAGGTCAAAGTCAAACTCACATGGAAGATGGGTCTTTGTATTTCAGTATATTGTCTTAGCTACTGACTAATTCCAGTTAACTGTGTACAGATTTGTTTACTGTCAAATGTTTTTTTGTCACCAGCTCTAATAATTGGGTTCCCATTAGATATTGCCTGAAGTACACATACGTCTGTCTCACGGGCAAAGCTGTTTCATTCTCTCAAGAAATCGTTCCATGTTAGAGAAAAAAGATTGGCTCTCTGTTCCAAGACCCATATGTAAACGGTCTCCTCTAGAAGTAAAAACGTGCTATATTTGTGGTGCTCCTGATTTTATCCTCTAAAGAATTCCCTGAAGAAACTCCAGTCCTGATTGACAGGATGGTCAGTCAATTTTGCTCTTAACTCTCTTTGACATATAGATGCATGGGACGTACATATTTTCTAACTGTATATTCTACTGGAACCTACATGTTCATACAGAGAGACACATACCATATTTATTTATGAAATCTAACAGCCTTTTCTGTGTATATTAACTCCTGGCATTTTAAAATTTCTGTCAGGTGTGAATATGAGACTATTATAATAGGATAGAAAGACATACTGCTAGCTCACATTTTAAATTCCAAGGAAAAGTGTTCTGCAGGAATCTCAGTATATTTAGAGATCCCAGACAGCTAATAAGCTCAGTCTGTCAAGAAGAAATAAGTGTTTGTTTGTTTGTTTGTTTTACCAGAAGTATCATCCCCATAGTATAGTTTAGTCATATTTGGATTGGCTGGTCTTTGCTATGCATATATCTTTTTTTTTTCAAGATTTTATTTATTTGACACAGAGAGAGAGATAGATCACAAGCAGGCATAGAGGCAGGCAGAAGGGGAAGCAGGCTCTCCGCTCAGCAGAGAGCCGGATTCGGGGCTCGATACCAGGACCCTGAGATCATGACCTGGGCCGAAGGCAGAGGCTTAGCCTGCTGAGCCACCCAGGCTCCCCTGCTATGTATATATCTTTAATTATATACCTGTGCTAATAACAGCACCAGGTAAATCTTTTAAATAACATGAGAAATTCCCTGGATATGCATTAAAGAAACTGGGACATCTGGGTTCCTTGTATATATTTTGGGGAAAAAAGTTTTCTCTGCCATACATACAGTATGGTGGCCACTTCGGAATATTGGTGTTTTAGCTAAATTTCACACATAATGTGTAGTCTGAGAAAATCCAAATACTGACCTTGGAGGTTGCTTCCTAGCTCTGAGTACAAACATGATGGTTAACTGACCTATGTCATCCCTCGCGGCGCGCAGACGTGGACTGTTGAGTGCAGCCCAGGAAACACCACACACGGCACCCAGTTGGAGAGAATGCTGCCTCTTCACAGTACGGTAAACTTGTGCTCCTCCATAACACAGTGGCTTCTCCTCAGCATCTTGAACCATTCCTGTTGGAAAAATCCTTGCATGAGGAAGGACAGCGTCCCAACAGGGAGCACTAAAACAATAACAACAACACAACTGAGTTCATGTGGCCACAAGTTTTTCCAGAAAGCCTTGAGGGGATTGTTATACTAAGTTTCAGTTAATGCTGATCTCAGCTGGAATAGTCTGCACTTCTGGGTTGTTTGTGTTTCGGTACACATGTAGTTGACAGGAGCTGTCTAGATATGTCAGATTCTACACATCTGTCAGTGAATCAAAGCCTTAAATGTGAGAGGTAGTACCCAGGGGCTTTGTGTGGGTGTGCAGCATTCCCCAGGGGATGAAGGACCAACAGATCATCAAGAGTTAGAGACATATCAAAACCATCCCTTCTGGTGCAGGTATTCCCATACTCCAGGACCATACAGGTCTGCAGGAAATCTTTGCCGCTGCCTATTCTTCTTCTTTCTCTTTTTAAAGATTTTATTTATTTATTTGAGAGAGAGAGAGGGAGGAAATGTGTGGGGTATGGGGCGAGGGTCAGAGGGAGAGGGACAGGCTGACTTCCTGCTGAGCAGAAAGCCCACCGTGGGGCTCTATCCCAGGGCCCCAGGATCATGACCTGAGCTGAAGGCAGGTGCTTAACCAATTAGCCACCCAGGCGCTGCTCCTTCTGCTCCTCTCCCTTCTTTTTCTTCCCCTTCCTACTTCTTTTCCTATTCTTCTTGATTGGAAATTGGCAGGAAAGGATCTTGTGGCATGACTAATGAGAAATAGAACATCTTTGAATTTGGCATTGCTTTTTGGTGCTATCATTTGGAATGGAACAAAGCCATGAACATTCTGAGTTAACTGTTCATAATAACATGGCCCCTAAGAGAGTAGAAATAGGGGTGGGATGTGTAATTATACTTCTCTGCCCAAGTAGGCTGATCGGGAATTGGTGCTCCGAAAGCTCATGTGCCAATTTCCAAGATATTTTAAAAAGGTCTAAGAAGTGCCAAGCTTTTTGCTAGGTACTGGGAAAAACAAAGATAAATTAGGCACAGATCCTGCACACAGTCCAGTCTGGGAGAAGCTAGCAGATTTTTACCAGGCAGATGAGGGAAAATACAACTGGAGCAGACGGGACAATATTTTCAGTGGCAAGGAGGCATGGCATGGTGTGCTGTGTTTCCACCCATGTGAATGCAAAACAGAGCTGGGGATCATAGGAAGTAAACTGGGGAGGTAGGTGGGGGCCAGATTAGAAAAGCCTTTGTAAACTGTTGTGTGGATTTGGGGTTTTGTCCTTTGAGTGTGTGATAGGGCGCTATTAGCAAGAGTGAAATTTACTCACATAATTCTCAGGTTCTCATGGAGACGAAATAATCTTTTGCTTTTTGATATACATATGGAGCTGTTGGGAAGCTATTGCAACCATGGACTATGGTGAGGACATGAACTGTGGCGGCATTAGGGGTGGGGGGTGCACTGAGGAGAACGGGACGCAGTTAAGAAATGTTTAGGTAATGCAGTGGAAAGGTCTTGATGATCAGTTGGAAGTAAGAGGAAAGAATAATAAGGGTGATTAAAGGAATATTTCTTTCTGCCTTGATTAAATGGTGTTGGCAAACCTGTATGATGTGGAGAACCCTGACAGCCAGGCTGCAGTTGGGACCCCAAAGTCTCTAGAAATTAAAGAGAAAATTATAGCTAGTTAAAGAGTCACGATAGCAAAAGGTGTAATAAAAGAAAAATGCAGAAGTGCTATAAGGCATAAGTGTAATGAATGTAAATTACTACTGTTGTAGTTAAAAATGCTTTAGGCTGTAGAGGAGCCAGGGTTCTGTCCCCCAGCTCTCCTAAGTCTGGCAGAGCCCGGGGGGTTCCATAAAGAGAGCATGCTCTCCGCCCCCCAGAGTCCTGGCTCTGTGAGCCCATGCAGAAGCAGCACTGATGCTCCCTTTTTCCGCCCCTGCCAGGACTGTCCCCGTCCATAGATCGAGGCGTCCTTAGGGACACACCAGCTGTCCTCCATCATGTTTGCTCTCACTCTCTGGAGTCTTCTGTCCCTTTCCCCTTTAGCAAAAAACAAGACCTGCACTCTCACATGCGAATGAACTCCTCTTGGTCCTGTCTCACCAATTTGCCAGACATTCCTAGTCTTGCCTGGACCCTAGCAACTGACGGGTGCAGAAGCAAGTTGAAATTCCTGCCATGGGTATTTTCTGCGTTAAAAAAAAAAAAAATCTGAAATTCGACATTATTCAGATATTTGCTCTCATTTTCCTAACTCATAGTGACTGCCAGATTCTCTTGATTTTATGTTATTAACAAGACATAAAATGTTGGAATCAGGAAGGACCGTGAAGAGTACGTTGACCAACGCTATCATCCTTTTACAGATGAGGAAAATGAGGCCCGTGATTGTAAAGTAAATTGTGAGTTGACTAAACTCTACAACCAGGTAGTGTCTGGGCCAAGTCTAGACCTAAGCACAGTCATTCTCAAACATTACCTTTCTGCTTCCCAGAGCTTTTTTTTGAAATTGCATTGGGGAGAGAGAGAAAGGGAGTTGGAGAGGTAGAATGAAAGAGAGGCAGAGAGAGAAAACAAGTGAGAGGAAGAGAGGAAAAGGGAAAGAGGTGTGTCTCCTAGGTTTAAAGACATTAGCCCTCCCTGCCGGGCTGGAAAAGTAGAATTTTCAAAAAATGGCATTTGAATTGTATAGTCCAGTAGCGTAGCTTTAAGATAGCATTACATTATGCCTCTTTTTTTTTTTTTTTTTAAGATTTTATTTATTTATTTTGAGAGAGAGAGAGATACAGATAGTGAAAGAGGGACCAGGAGCAGGGGCAGAGGGAGAAGCAGGCTTCCCGCTGAGCAGGGAGCCCGACGTAGGGCCCGATCCCAGGACCCTAGGATCATGATCTGAGCCGAAGGCAGACGCTCAACCGACTGAGCTACCCAGGCCCCTACATTATGCCTCTTGTGAATGTAGGAACTTGTACCTGCTTTTTGATATGTAGTGGTGACTACATTTGTTATGTAGGGTTGCATTTAATGATGCTATTCTAGACCTTGTTTTTTTCCTAAAAGTGATTGAGGATTTACAGCTATAAGAGAACTTTGGGGATGATGGATGTTTACCGGCCTGTGGATGAATGCAGAATTTGTGAGGGCTGTTGCTGCTCTTGGTACTTAGTAGTTGTTACTGGCTTTATGTATATACTCTATTGGTATACTTGGATTTTTGGAAACTTTAAGCTGTGCTGTCATTCTTGGGGAAAAAAGCATTCTGCTTGTATATGGTATTGTATAGAAATTGGTCAGGAGACTGTGTTGATCTAGAAATACTAAACTTATCCCCCATTTCACCTTTATAACGTTCTTTATTAAATATGTACATGGGTTGATGGCAGACATGAATATTCTCTTTAAAAAAAAAAAAAGCTTTTGTGCATACTTATTGCACTACATCCTGGGAGGAAGAGGGTGTCTGCAGCTGGAGATCTGAGAGGCTGGGCTGCCTGGCTCCCATGATGGGAGGTTTGCTAGGCAACCAGAGCAGGTTTTCAAACCAGCTTAGATATTCCTGCCTGGCCTGCTGCCATCCTCTAGGAAGGCAAGTAGACGCTGTAAATTAGAACTGACCATAATGGCTGACGTGTTACCCTTTAAGAAGTGTTGATATTTTATAGCAACAGGTTTGTTTGTGCAGAACTAATCAGTCCATGTAGGGGTTTATTAGCTAATTGGTCAGGATCAAAACTTATAAAAAGCGTTTGGAAAACAGTCTTCTGTGATTACACTGTAGGAAAAAACCCTTCTGATGAAGTCAGAAGTGTTGATCTTTGAGAAAGTTTGCCAACCTGCATATAAATTTGTGTGGGAAGAAATATATTTAAAATATGTCCTTCTATAGTAAACTTTAAAAAAGCTTCTCTGAGCAAAGGAAAAAAAAAAAAAAAACAGATGGCATAGGTCTTATTAGGTCATAACTGATACTCTGAGACTTGAAAATCCAGACCAGTTCCAGCAACGTCCAAAAATGTTTGCCGTGACATTTCTTTAGCAAGATTAGACATTACTCAGAAAGTCTCAGATCATTAAGAAAAGAGGTTTTCAAGAAAGCCTCCATTATTTGTTCCTTTATTTTATACATGTCTGGTGAAGGGGATTAGCCCACTTATTAGAGGGAACCACAATGCCTACACCTAGTTACCCCGGGATACTGTCAGCAAAGTTTGACTATGTTGTATTTTGGTGTTTATATACTTGCATATAAATACATAGTAAGATGTAAAGCAACTTCAAAAACCCTGGGTAATGACTTGTTTCTTGTTCGTGAACTAAGCCACATTCCACAGCAATGTGCTCTTGTCCTCCACTGTACTTCCCTGATGATAGCATTTATCATGTTGTCATAAACAATACCTGTTTAATTAACCATTTTCCATAGAAGATTGTAAGCTCTGTGAGGGAGGAATTGTTTTATTCTGTTTCTTTGCCAGAACTTAGCAAAGTTTCTGGTCTGTGGTCACACAGAGAAAAAAGCAGAGGTAAGAAAGAGAAAGGAAAGAAACGGAAAGAAAGAAAGAGAGAGAGAGAGGAAGGAAGGAAGAAAAAGAAAGGGAGAGAAGGAGGGAGGCCTGGAAGGAGAGAAAGAGGAAGGAGAAAGGGAAAGAAGAAGAAAGGAGAACAGAAACAAAAATAAAGCTAGCTGAGGTGCACCTCGGTGGCTCCGTCAGTTAAGCATGTGAATCTTGATTTCAGCTCAGGTCATGATTTCAGGGTCAGGGGATCAAACCCCAAGTCTACTTGTCCTTCTCCCTCTGCTCCTCTGCCCCCCTTCCTAAAATAAACAAGCAAACAAATAAATAAAATTTAAAGATAATAAAGCTAGCTGAGTGGCTCTTTTTCTTTTCTTTTTTAAAAAGATTTATTTCTTTATTTATTTGACAGAAAGAGAGAGAGAGAGAGAGAGAGATCACAAGTAGGTAGAGAGGCAGGCAGAGAGAGAGAGATGGGGAAGCAGGCTCCCCTGCTAAGCAGGGAGCCTGATGCGGGGCTCGAACCGAGGACCCTGAGATCATGACCTGAGCCGGAGGCAGAGGCTTAACCCACTGAGCCACCCAGGTGCCCCTGTTTCATATTCACAGTTAAAATAAGGAACTGGCCAATTCTTTGGACCTTTAAAAAATTCAGATGACAGGCACCTCAGTGGCTCAGTGGGTTAAAGCCTCTGCCTTCAGCTCAGGTCATGATCCCAAGGTCCTGGGATTGAGCCCTGCATCGGGCTCTCTGCTCAGTGGGGAACCTGCTTCCTCCTTTCTCTCTGCCTGCTTCTCTGCCTACTTGTGATCTCTTTCTGTCAAATGAATAAATAAAATATTTTCTAAAAAAAATTCAGATGAATGTTTTCTTCTGAATGTTTGTTATCAGAAACTGAGTTATTTATATCTTAAAATTTATATCAACATAAAGACTTCAGTATGTCCTTTGAGAAAATCAGGTACCCTCTCAAAGTTTTAAAAATCAAGAGGTTTATAATCTTGTTTCAGCTAATTTTTTAAAAAAAGATTCTATTTATTTATTTGACAGAGAGAGACACAGTGATCTGAGGCTCAATCCCTGGATTCTGGGATCATGATCTGAGCCAGAGGCAGACACCCAAGCCCAAGGACTGAGCCAGCCAGGCATCCTTTGTTTTAGCTAATTACGCAGAAAAAAAATACATTTGGTTGCATTTTCCCAAGTAGAGAATAACTGGCTTTTAATTTTTAATAAAATAATTTATACTTCATTTCTTGTTCAGTTGAATCCTATCCCTCACTTTAGCCTAATGATTTCTTTTAATCCTCATTTTTTGTTGTTATTTACACAAATAGAGTCCTTCAAGATCTCCCAAGACCCTGCAAAACTGAAAAATTTTCAGTAGGTTAACTCTGATGGAATGTTCCTGAAAGTACATGTGTACTTTGTAAAACAAAAATATATAGTGATTATTGTAACTTGTAGCTAGATTGATATAGATTAAGTAAAATTCCATTAATTAGAACCCTCAGTCAACTGATTTATCATGGGTGTGTATATTTTGTTTTGGATTTATTTATTTTCTACATTCTGCATTTAAAAGAAAAAGGTAAAGAACTAAGAAAACAAGTAGATAGCATTAGTTTAGTAAGCAAGAACTGTATATCCAATAGTATATTGTTGGAATAGATGCTTACGATGATAATCCTTTAGATTAGCATTCATACTGACCTATAAGAATGTGACTAAGAATTTACAGGGGTGTCTGGGTGGCTCAGTTGGTTGGGCAACTACCTTCAGCTCAGTTCATGATCCTGGAGTCCTGGGATCAAGTCCCTCATCGGGCTCCCTGCTTGGTGGGGAGTCTGATTTTCCTTTTAACCCTCCCCCTCTCATGCTCTATCTCTCTCTCTCTCATGCTCTCTCTCAAATAAATAAATAAAATTTTAGAAAAAAAATTTATAGAGAGCCCGTTATGTGTGTAACATTGCATTAGGTACTCAGGCAGAAGCGTGTATGTGCTAACAACTGAACATTTATTAAGGATGTGTTATGTGCCAGGTGTAATGCTAAAGCTTTATCTGTGTTGCCTCATTTAATCCACACAAATGTCACAGGAGGAAGATAATATTTTTTTTCCAGTATTACACATCCAGCAAGTAATGAAACAAGTAACTTGGAGGAGATTGCCTAGCTAGGATTTTAACACAAACTTGGTCCTGGATTTTTCTCTGTTGCTCTGGTTATGTTATTTTAGAACTTTCTTACCATCTTCCCCATTATTTCCTTCCCACCCCTGCTCTTGATCTATGTTGTGCATACTTTTGGTATCGCATTCATTTATTTTTTAAAAAGATTTATTTATTTATTAGAGAGAGAGAGAGCGTGAGCGTGCGCGCAGATGTGGAGGAGGAGCAGAGGGAGAAAGAGGGAGAGAATCCCAAGCAGAACCCGTCATGTGGTCCCACCCCAGGACCCCCAGATCATAAAATCAAGAGTTGAGCCAAAATCAAGAGTTGGCGGCTCAACTAACTGAGTCAAACAGGTGCCCCTGTTACCATATTTATTATGTATTATATGGACAGAGTTTGCATCTTAAAAAAAAAATACTTTGTCTTGGGATGCTTGGGTGGCTCAGTCAGTTATAAGCCTCTGCCTTTGGCTCCAATCATGATCTCAGGGTCTTAGGATCAGACTCCACATCAGGCTCCCTGAGCAAGGAGCTTGCTTCTCCCTCTGCCTGCTGTTCCCCCTGCTTGTAAATTCTCTCTCTCTGACATGAATAAATAAAACCTTTAAAACAAACAAAAAACCAACCCCCCCCCCAATTTGTTTTTCTCATTAGAACACTAGTTCTTTGAAGTCATGGTATAGGTCTTTTTCATATTGGTAGGAAAGAGCCTCCTAGCATAGCACCTGCCATTTAATAAGAATTTCATAAATATTTGGCAAGAAATGAGCAGTTGTATTTGGGTTTATCTCCTTCATTAGATCAGGACTACCTCAAGGATAAAGATGTATCTGACTTATAAATTCCTTACCCATGGTGATGACTCAAATGAATAGTTACTGAGTTAAATAAGGGTTAAAATGAGTGTTATTATGTTGTATTAACTAAGATATGAGAATACTGCCACATCTGATGCAGATTTTCAAAAGGGTACCTGTAATACCTTCCAATTTAAAAAGAAGGTATTACAAGACCTTCCAATTTAAAAAGAACATTGTTGTGTTCTCAGAATAAACTTGAGAAATTAGAAACTCAGAGGTAAGGAACATGGACCCTCGTGGAATTTGTCTTGTCGGCATTCACAGACCTGTAAGTGGCAGAGCTGGAATGAGAATATAGGTCTTCTGACTCCTAGTTTGAGTTCTTGCCATGATAAGTAAAATATTTCACAGCTGACATTTCCATTATGAGCACACTTAATACCACCATATCCAGGGTGATTAGGCTATTCTTTTTTTTTTTTTTTTTTAATACTTGTCGCCCTCGACCCACAAGGACGACAAGAAGCCTGGTTCGGTGTTAATGCTTCATTCCTTTGTTTAATGCTTCATCCCCCCTTTATTTCGTCAACTTCCTTAGCTTATATGCAGCAGGGTGACCAATAAGGGGCCAAGCAATGGGGAGAGCCAATGAGAGTCCTGTTACTATGCTGATTAAATTTGAAACAGCCAATGACTATGTCCTCCTTTAGGTGGGCTTCACCAGAACTTTTGTTGTTTACTTGCAGCGTATTTTGCTGGCAGTGAGCCAGGCACCATCTTGTAATGGCAGGGACTTTCCTGGCCGGAGGCAGTCCCCGACAATACTTATTGAACATTCACAAAATGGTAGGTTCCATTGTGAAAAATTTTATACATCTGTCCTGTACTCCCAAGAAATTTGACGCTCCCTAAAAGGGGGAAAAGAAAAAGCAATTCTATATGAATCCATATATCCATATATCCATACCACTTGTTTTCTCTGTGCTAAACTGTGCAATGATCTAGCTCTGCTGCACAGATCAGAAATAGTCCAGAGTAAGTGAGGGATAGAAAATGATCTAAGCAAATCAGTGGGATCGCAGATTCTCCAGAACCAGGTCTACACCCAGTCTATAACTACTCACCTGGATACAGTAGTCTCTTTCCATTCCTGTGGTTCAGTGCATCTTGGATTGGGATTCCCAATGCATGCTCCAGACGTTTATAGAATGCCTACTATAGGACCAGTCTTACACATCATTAAAAAAAAAATCAGCAAATAGTTGTTTATATTTTGGGGTAAAAACTCCTTACTCTATCAGTCATTAATTTCAATTTATTGAGGTACAGGGGCTCTTTATCCCCCCCTTGAATTAAACACTTCTCTGTTCAACGTGTCTATAGGTCCTCATTTTAGAAGGTGAATCTTGCATAGTGGAACGTTAAGTAAGTGTGCCAGGGGCTAACCATCACTTGATTTTGTGGTTACCCACAGCCTTGTAATCTTTTCCCTCTGTGGGTTATCTTTTTTCCTGACCCAAATGGCTTCCAAGCAGACTTCTAATAATATGCTTCCAACTATTTATAAGACTTTTCACTTCCAAGACCTCAGAATGTTCAAAAATAGATGAGAGTGGTTTTTTTTTTTCTTTTTGACATATCTGTATTCAGAGATAGAGGCAGCATTGACCCCTAAGGGATAAGGTAGCATTTAGAGTGAGATTCAAAGAAGATTCTGGCTTAGGAGAAGAAGTGCTCTCAAAAGCTTCTCATACATGCTGTCAAAAATATAGAGCCGAGAGTTCTGAAGTTGTAAATATACTTGTTTATATGTGATAGGTTTTTTAAAAAATTTTATTTATTTGAGAGATAGAGTGTGTGTGTGTGTGTGTGTGAGAGAGAGAGAGACAGAGAGAGAGAGAATGAGTGGGGAGGAGGGGCAGAGGGAGAGGGAGAAGCAGGCTCCCCACTGAGCAGGGAACCCAATGCCAGGCTTGATCCCAGGACCCTGAGATCATGCCCTGAGCCAAAGCAGACAGATGCCTAACTGACTGAACCACCCAGGTGTCACTCTGATGGGTTATTGTTAATTAAAAAAAAATCATCTATAAAAGTGAGCATTTTGAAGTAATTTATCTCCTACTACTTATAAAATTTCAATTCCTTTGAATGATTCTTGCTTACTGTAGCCAACAATATCTAGATTTCATGCACTACAGATAATTTTATTCTGGCTGAATAAGAAACTTTCATGGGAATTGGGCACAGAACCTATTTAAGGCTGGGATTTACCCCAAAATGGTGCTTTCTGTGTGAACATGAGGTTGAAAGGTAAGAACTTCTTTTCTGCGATTTAAAACCAGAAATATTAAATAACCATTGTTAATGAAATTGATAGACAAATGCTTGACAGTACATAGGCATTATCATATCAGAACAAGAACCCACCTTTCTAGAGTGTTTCTTACACATTTTCCAAGCACCCTGTTGGGTGGTCTCTGCAACATTTCCCATTCCTCTGTGTCTGGCTGTAGGAGTCTTCTGCAAACAGCAATCATGTGAAGAAATGTACTAGAACATGCTCTACCCTGAAAAGCTACAATTTTATTTTTAAGCCAGAACTTGCTGAAATCCATTTTTCTAAGAGGAGAACTGAGTAAAAGGACATAAAAATAAATTTTAAGGGAAAGGAACAAGTGAAACTATTTTATCTTGGCACTGAAAAAGAAAAGTTTTGAATTGTCTTGAATTCTTTGAATTCAACTGAAAGGAAAGCCTTACTTGGTTTTAGGGATATTCTGGCAAAACAATATTTATCACAGGTTTCTAGAGCTGGAATCTATGAGATTCACTAAAATAAGAACCAGGTATAACCTTTAAGTAATGTTACATAGGGTAGCACATCCTAGAATTTTTGTTGCGATGCTACACGGAGAAAATGAAAATATTTCTGTTGCATTTTGGGTAACAGATAAGCTTCTCCTGGCCAGACACTCCTGATATATGGTCTTGGTCTACCTGGAGCCCTACCCAACTCTACTGAGGACTGAAAAAAAAAAAATTTTTTTTTTCAACATACTCATGGGCCACAAGCCAGCAGGCAAAATTAATGCTAATATTTGGTTTTAGTATAAGTCTTTGAATTTCACTATTTATTTTAAAATTTATATATAGGCATAGATGAGTAAAGACTAGTAAAATTTGAACCTGGATGTGGGTCAAAAACCATTCTATAGAATCAAAATATGAAATATTGAGATGTAGCATGCAAAGTAATTTATGGTTCTTATAGTTTTAGTGTTGCAAAGTTATCAAAACTTTAAACAAATTGAGAAATTATATAAGCATTTAATATAGTCAACTCACAAAGGCATTAACACTGCAGGATTTATGAATTGATTATAGCTGCTTTTTTTTCTTCCGTTGACAGTAGCCCTGCGGGGGATGGAGGGAGACGAATTGAGTTTGTGCATGTGGAATGAAAAGTTTTCTATAAACTTGAATCTGTTTTAAATGCTTAGTAATTTTTTAGTTGAAATTTCGGCAAACATGCTTTATTCTGAAAGAGATACTAATGGTCCTGAGACCCAAATGGAGATTTTTATGATTCTCAGGGACCAATATTAGAGAAATCTCTTGGTTGCTAAGTGGATCTCTTGATGCACCATGTAACTGGTTTCCTTTTCACTTTCTTTCTGAGAATGGGTCACTTTACACATATTTGGGTAAGAATCAGAGTTAGGAATCCATTGTTTTCATGTGTGGAAAATACAAACGGCTTAAGAGACTTCACTGGGTCATGTAATGGAAAAGGCCATTGGGAGAACTGGCTTTAGGCAGGGCTTGATCTGCTGGTGTCCATGACATGAAAGGTCCAGGTCTTTGCCTGTTGTCTTTGTTCACATCATTCCTGTGTGGTCCCAAGATGTCTACCAATTATTACGGCTTCTCTATCTCTTTTCCCTGTGGTGGAAATAAAACATATCTGTCCCACATTCCTAAGAAATCAGATTGGATTAAATCACATGGTCACCCCTAAACCAATCATCATGGCCAGAGAAATGGAATGCACTAATTACTTAGTCTAACCGCTCCCCCACAATTTCCAATGTGATGCCGGTGAACTACACAAGTCATCCAATGGAAATTTATGACTGTTAGAGTTATCTGTAAGAAGAATGAATGCTAGAGAAAATCATTACATGGTGAATTTTAGAAATAGAAGGAGAGTTTAGAATCTTTAGCTAAATGCCTTTCTGATTGATCAATCTTTACAAAAAAAGTAAAATGGTCATTTAGTCTCTGTGGGTATCACTAATGACAGTGAGTCACTCTAGCTTGTTTGATTTTTGAACAGTTGTATTAGGAAAGGCTTTCTTTACCGTGAGCAAAAGCCCCTTGTCCTTCATCAGTTGGACCCCGTTTTGCTATTTGTGGCCACAAAAAGTAAATTCAATTCTTCTTCAATGTAGACTTTTTGTATAAATTAAAGATAGTTAAGATAGTCATCCTTATTCTTTCCTCTCCAGGCTCAACATCCCCATGATCTCATCTGTTATTGATGTTGAAAGGTTTAAAATAGCCTCACTCTTTTGGCCTCTCTTCTATTTGTGAATTCTGGCTAATTAATTCCAAACTCAGACACACTCTTCCATATACTGAAAGAAAGACTCCCAATGTGGCTATTGAAAAGTGGTTTATTGCCATATGTGTGAGCAGAAAGATATTGAGGAAAAGGAGGCTAAATCTCTTGAAACAATTTTTTAAAAAGATTTTATTTATTTATGAGAGAGAAAGAGCAAGAGAGTGAGAAAGAGAAAATGAGTAGTGGGGGGGGGGGCAGAGGGAGAAGCAGACTCTTCATCAAGCAATCCCAGGACCCTGGGACAAAGATATGAGCCAAAGGCAGATGCTTAACTGATTGAGCCACCTAGGTACTCCAAGGAGGCCAAATCTCATGGAGAATAACTTGAACAGCAATCTATAGAAGAAGCCAGTCTCAGGACTAGTTACTTAAATTAAATTATCTGTAGCTAGAATGTGTTCAGAAAATATGTTTTGGGATATGATTCCTCAAATCTTTAACCATTAACATTGGGTTTAATTACTGATTTTTTTTTTGTTGGAGTTTTGATATATAATTTGTAAAACATTATGAATTATTAGTATTTTGATAAATAAGTACCTAATATATATGATATCTATATATAATAATATATAGATATTTGTGTATATATTGTATATATAATGTATATATAATGTATATATATTCAAATATAAATATATATATATTCTATTTTGTTTTTTAAAATAATTCTCTTTATTTTGTCTTATAAAAATGAAATAGGAAGTAGTACATCAAGATGTGTGGTCATTTGTCATGAGAGAACTCTCAGTTCTCTTCATGTAAACGTTCTCCAGCACAGTGACAGCCTCCCAGGAGCCACAACTTGAAGCACTTGAGTATCATGAAAAATTTATAGTGGTATTAATTCTAAAAAAGGACTGGTCCCACTCAGACACAGGAAAGTGGGAAGGAGTTGAGCACTGATTTAAGGAACACCTCTGATGAGGTTTTGGCATGCCTTCTTTTTCATCTGGTCTGCCACCAGCTCCTGTAACCTTACTTATACAATACACTGTGGACATGCTCTCTCTCTTCCAGCTTCACTGCCACCACTAGCCCAAGCATCATCCCAACCATTTGGGACTCCTGCCATGGCCTCCAGCCTAGTCTCTTCCCATCCTCTAGTCCATTGTCCAAACAGTAGCCAGACAAATTTAAAATGCAAATAGTATCATGTCTCTCTTTACTCATAGAAAGGTCTTGAGTTGCTTTTCATTGTACTTGGGATGATAGAAAATCCTTCACCAGTCTTTGAGGTTCTGCCTACTCGTCCGAGCGCATTTCTCTCCATTCTCTCAGTTGTTCAGTACATTCCAGATATACTTACTTTCTTTTAGTTCCATTACTGAAATAAACTCTTTTCTGCCTCAGGGCTCTTGCATATGCCCTCTTTGCTGCTTAGAACACTCCCCAATTCTTTGCCTCTCTACATCCTACTAATCATTAGTTCTTACCCCAAGGGTTCTTATCTCTCCTTTCTTCCCTGACAGCCCCACTTCAGACCCTGTGTTTTATTCTCTAACAATATCCTCTACCTATCTTTCAGAGCACCTATGTATGTATTGTTTGAATGTCTGAAGTTCACCTCAGCTAGTAGACCACAGGTTGCAGGTGGAGTAGGTTGGCTCACTATTGGATTTCTAAGATGTGGTCGAGCTACATGGGTTTGAATCCTTGTGCCCTGACATGGCAACTCTACCATGAATACTCAGCCTCAGTTTCTTCACCTGTGCAATAGAAAATATAATAATATATTTTTTACAGGAGTATTGCAAGGATCAAACTACAAATTCCATGTAAAGTGCTATATAGAGTACCTGGCATGTAATAGGTATTCAGTCTATATTGGTTATTACTATATTATTGCTTTTAGGATATATTATTGTCAGCAAAAGCTGCTAGGAAATTGTTTTAGTTTCTTGAATAATTGTAAAAAGTTTCTTGAATAATTTTAAAAATTAAATAAATAGTTTAATAATTCTACAAGTTAGAATAGCACTAAAATACTTTTTGTTTTTTTTTTTTTTTTTAAGATTTTGTTTATTTGACAGAGAGAAAGAGAGCACAAGCAGGCAGAGAGACAGGGAAGCAGGCTACCTGCTAAGCAGAGAGCCCAATGCGGGGCTCGATCCCAGGACCCTGGGACCATGACCCGAGCTGAAGGCAGAGGCTTAAACTACTGAGCAACCCAGGTGCCCCAAAATACATGTTTTTTAACTGATAGCTTCCCTGTTCATTTATAATTGTCTAATATTTCAGCGTAGCAATGCTAAAACATAATTTAACCTGTTTCAGAGGTTTTCAAATATGTTGGGTTTTTTTAATGTGCAGATTATATAACACTTATTTTCAGATGCTTAGAAAAATAATCCATTGCTACTTTTTATTTTTCCATTGAGATTTCTTAGTTTAGCAGATTTTTAAAAAGAATTAATTAATTAATTAATTAAGAGTGTGAGTGGGTCTGGGGGATGGGTGGGAAGGGGCAGAGGGAGAGGGAGAGAGAGAATGTCAAGTGGACTCTGGACTGAGCACAGAGGCCAATATAAGGCTTGATCCCAAGACCCCGAGATCATGACCTGAGCAGAAATCAAGAGTTAGACACTTAGCCCACTGAGCCACCCCAGGTGCCCCAGTTCAGTAGGTTTTAAATGCAGGGGAAACTGGTTGGGTCTCTTGACAAAGAAATGTTTTGTTTTTAAAAACTTCAGCTTTTGGAGAATAATGGCAATTTTTCCTTTGTTTCTTTCCTTCTCTTCATCATGGGATTTTCATGGGGGAGACTTTTATACCTTTGGTGAGATCTATAGAGGAAAAATACCAGTTAGTGTAAAAGGATTATGACAGTGTATAGATTTTCTCTGTCAGACACCTTTCTTTGGGTAAATATTTGTATGAAATGAGGCACAGAATTTAAAATAGCCCTAAAGAAGCCGCATACTCTCCTTGACAACAACAACAACAAAAAAGTTTGTGTATTAACAGTTGGTTTAACAGTGTCTGGCAGAGAGAAATAAAGACAAAAATATACTTTGGTCCCATAATATTTATAGCATTGCCAGTTTAATCATTGTGCCCTATTTAGGAATATTTTTTGAGTGAGCTTTATTTTAATGTCCAAGAACACAGTCGTAAGTTGGTGGCAGGGAAGCTCAGTCTCTGCAAAAGTCAAGAGAATACATTTCTGTGCTCGTCCATGAAGGACTGAGAAGGCCCTCGCATTGTAAAACTCGTGCATTCTTGTACATCTTGACATAGAAGACATCAGTAACGATGGGACAGCCACTTGGAAATGTTGTGTTCTGTTTAATATGCTTTTGTAATAAACACTGTCTTCATGAGTTTATAAGTGAGAAAGGCAAGAGATTCCATTCTGTAGTTCTGAGTAATGCATATCCACATATGGCAGCAGCTTGTTTGTATGGGACGCCCATTGTTAGAGAACGAGCTGCTCCCCAGAATGCACATATTCCAGATAGCCAGAAGTTCAGCTGAAATGCATAATTACTTTACATTTTGAATCTTTCTAACATTTATATAACCTTTGCTGTAAAAGCTAAAAACCAAAAATAATTTCCGTTGTACTATAAATCTATCAAAAATGTCCACATATTCTCTTGGCTTGCTGAGAGTTCTATCTGTTTTAATTTAGCCTCCTTGTAGACTCCATGTTCTCACAGGGACATCACTTTCTGATTTGTACTGTGTTAAAGTTTGTGAACATGTCGGCACTTACACCGAGGGACACTAGACTGCCATATACAAAGCTTTTTAGCTTCTTCTCTTTCATTTTAAGTTCTCTGTGAGAGTATGTGTGCCTCTAGTTCCATCTCCCGTCTGTTTTTTAACCACTGGTGGGTTAGAAAATGTATTAGAATTATTTCCAAAACAAGAGTAAATTGGCTTCAAGTGATTGCATAAGGACCACTCTATGCATCAAGCATGATAACTTACTTTTCTTCTTTGATTCAACAAAGACAAATTGAATGTCTACTTTGTGCTCATTATTGGACTGGGGACACCGTGGTGAGAATGGTGTCTGCCATCGGGGGGACATGCATCTGCCGAGACTCATGCTGTAACAGAGGAGGGACACTTATTCCTACCTGGGGATTGTCAAAGAAAGCACTACAAAAGAGACAGTGGTTCAAAGTGAGTTTTCAGCAAAGAAGCCTGACAGAATAGTTTTTCAGATGAATAAGGTAGTGATGCGGGGGGCGGGGAGGTGGAAGGAGATGGAGAAGTGAGAATTCCAGGCAAAAGTTTGCCCTCCTACCTCTCCTGTCACTCCATCTCAGTCTTCCCTGATGGCTCCTCTTCTTCTTGTTGATTAATGTGGATGTTTCTCTTGCTTCTGACTGAACTCTTTTCCTGTCATTCAACTCATTTTTCCAGCATCATTCATAGCTACCATTTTCATTTCTTGGAGGTGATTTTTCAATTGTTTAGACATTATTTTTAAGTGTTCTATCTCTAGAGCATCATCTCTCTTCTCGTTCCAGACCATCATATCCAAATGAATTCCGGACATATATATATATTTTTTAAGATTATTTATTTATTTGTTTGACAGACAGAGATCACAAGTAGGCAGAGAGAGAGGAGGAAGCAGGCCCCCTGTGGAGCAGAGAGCCCGATGTGGGGCTCGATCCCCGGACCCCAAGATCATGACCTGAGCTGAAGGCAGAGGCTTAACCTGTGAGCCACCCAGGCGCTCCCCGGACATCTATTTTTATGTCTGATAGACATCTCAAGTTCAAACCCCCCCTAAATCTGAATCTCCCCCTGGGTCATTTACCTCACTGAAAGGACTACTAGACCCATCTAACCAGTTCTTTAAGTCAGAAATCTTGGCTTCTTCCTTGCTCCTTTCTTTTAATTCAGCAATGCTGTTCGGGTCTTCATCTTGAACATCTTTTTAATTTATCAACTTCTGTTCATTCCCAATCGGCAGTTTCACTCAGGAAACTATCAATCTTCTCCTACATTGCTTTTAAAACCTAGGGGCGCCTGGGTTAAAGCCTCTGCCTTCGGCTCAGGTCATGATCTCAGGGTCCTGGGATCGAGCCCCGCATTGGGCTTTCTGCTCTGCAGGGAGCCTGCTTCCTCCTCTTTCTCTGCCTGCCTCTCTACCTACTTGTGATCTCTGTCTGTCAAAAAAATAAATAAAATCTTTAAAAAAAATAAAAAATAAAAAAATAAAACCTACTAACTAGAGGCACCTGGGTGGCTCAGTCAGTTAAGCATCTGCCTTCAGCTCAGGTCATGATTCTGGAGTCCTGGGATCAAACCCTGTCAGGTTCCTTGCTCTGTGGGGAGCTTGCTTGTGCTCTCTCTCTCTCTCTCCCTCTCTCTGTTGAATAAGTAAATAAAATCTTTTATATATATATATATATATATGACTTTAAGTTCATTTAGAGCTTGTAACTCCAAAATTGTTCTCTTTATATTGGAGTTGTCTTCTCAAGACTACATGCTGCTCTTGATCAAAGACATGATGTCACACCATTTCAGAACTGTCTTCAGAGCTTGTGTCATGTTCTTTTGAATAACATCAGGAGTTGCAAACATTGTCGTCTAAAGCAGGTAGCTTGATTTTAGGGGGAAAAGAATCAAGTGATTTGAAACTGCATACAGCAAATAAGGAAAATAATCCTTGTTCCTAAAGCCATGTTCATAAAAATTGAGGATGGGCTATAAATTCAATAAATCTGACTCTAAAGGCAATTCCAAAAGGAGTTTAGAAATGTTTTGAGCTATGTCAACATCACTGGAGTGAGTTTTCAGGAGAAATGCTTACATTGCGATGTGCATGTCTCGAAGCATTACTTGATGGTCATGTGGCTTTCAGTACCACAGATGTGTGGCAGTAGCACCAAGTTTGTGTATGACTGGATTTCTGATAGAGCAAGAATGTTTAGGATGGGTCTTATTGCACTTTTTATGTGTTAAAGTTTAATTTTTAAGCTTTGATCCCACATTTCAAAATTGGAATTTCTACTATAGGCAAGAAGGTTATTTATCTTTGAAGTTTTTTCCTCAGATGTTAGCTTTACTTTGGACATTTAGGCCTGATCTAGAACAGCTTTTCAGTGTCAAATCAAGAGCATGTTTAGGGTAATTGAGGATAGATTGGTGTTGTAGTGGACGAATTGATGAAATTACAAGTCTGCTCCTAATACTGATGCATCACCGTTAGCCTAAGACTGTCCAGATTTTAAACCTGAAATTTTTCTGGGAAACCTGTCAGTCCTGGGCAAATCAAGACAGTTACCCACTGCCATTGTCTTAGCTAGCTCCTCCATTCTTTTTGGACTATTTGCAGTGAAAACAAAACAATGACTCAATCGTAAACAAAGGACAGGGCACATACATCTTGGAGTTCGCACAGCAACTGAACTCAAACAGCAGCACAGCTTAGCTGAAAGTAGGTTGGGCTAATCACTAACTTTTATGCTGATTCAACTGAAGTCAAGTTCTACTTCAATAACAGCAACAATACAGAGATAGTAATACAATCGTTTACGTTTTACCTATCATGCTTACTGTATTTGTTGTGGTTCTTGAGTGGAGATATTTTGACAAGTTATATCGTCGGGCAAGGAAATAATTGGCTTATTTGGTTCTTCAAAGTCTTTGTAAGTAGATCTAACAATTATCCATGATGTCTGAAAAATAAATTATAGTGGAGTTTGAGTTAACATTAAAGATATACATTATTGAGGGAGAATTTAGGGCTCTACAGATAGGAGATAGAGCACTGAAGTCAGGAGGAGCTGCTTTTGTATTTTGCCTTGCCATTGACCAGTGTGTAACTTTGAATTTGTTACTCTAAACTTCAGGTTCCTCGTAAAACAAACAATAGGGACAATTATGGTACCGGTCTCCTGGAATTGCTGTTTATTAAATGATAATGAATATGTAATACTTAAGTTGTGCCCAGCACATAGAAGGTATTCAAGAAATAGGAGCCATTATATTGGCACCTATCAGAAGTTTTGTGAGTAGTATTCTGACTATATTCTAGAGTCATGCTGTGTCTTTAATTTCTAATTTCCTATCCATTGCTCTGCAGAAGGATCATGTTTTTAAAATACACAAAGAGCACAGAGAATTCTGATAAAAAATGTCTTACTACTTATCAGTCTAGGTTCCAAAATCAGAGTAGTGTTACTATAGGAGAATATTGATAGAAATAAATCACCCATGACGTAAAACTCTTTGCAGTCTCTAAAACAAGATGAGTTAAAGAAAAAAAAGAAATTCTAAAAACTAAACCTGCACAATTAAAAGAAAAAGAAAAGACTTGAACTACTCTCATGTATACCTTACAGTGACTTTATGTATATCTTTAGTTTATCTTTCAAGGCAGACTACATCAAAACTTATGTTACTTGGGACAAGAAAATAAAGATCTGTTATTCATATCTATTAAGCTAAAGATGTTAGAAACCAAGACATGACATTCCAAGGTAGTTGCTACATAGGTTATTTGATTTAATTCTATTTTATTTAATTCTATTTTATTTATTTATTTGAGAGAGCATGCAAGCAGGGGGAGGGGCAGAGGGAGAAGAAGAATCAGGCTCCCCACTGAGCAAGGAGCCTGATATGGGGCTTGATTCTAGGACTCTGGGATCGTAACCTGAGCCAGAGGCAGATGTTTAATCAACTGAACCACCCACGTGCCCGACTACACTGGTTTTAAAAAGTAAGATGATATGTCCAAAATTCTCCTATTTAGCTATTTTCCAAAGTTCCTTGATATATTGAGTTCAGAATTAGAGTGTTACATATATGGAATCAAAATAATCCACAATTTTTCTCTTCCAGGTTTCTCTTATAGCTAGTTTGAAAGTGGCTACTTGAATAGTTTAAATACTAATGGGAAAATCCCCGGAGAAAGCAAGATGTGTCTGTTGTAGGGCATTGTAAATAAAGGTAGGTTGAGATCATGTAGTCATCTACCAAGATAATCAGAGGCAGACTGAAGGGAAAGGAAAGGGAAGAATGGGGCCCCAGTCAGTTAAGGGGCCATGGCCACCTTTGGCTCAGGTCATGATCCCAGGGTCCTGGATTCAAGCCCCACATCAAGCCCCATATTGGGCTTCCTGTTCAATGGGGAGCCTGCCTCTCCTTCTCTCTCTCTCCCTTTGCCTCTCTGCCTGCTTGTGCTCTCTGTCTGTCAAATTAAATAAAATCTTTTTAAAAAAAAAAAGAAAAGGAAAAGGAAGGGTAGGCACACAAAGCAACTTCCATCCAGAACGTTCCCTACATAAAATACCATAAGTAGGTCCAGATGCCATAAACTTAAAAATATGTGTTCTGCTGCAGTGTATATGGGTTTTATTTTCTGTGTGAGACCTGACATTAGAAAGAAAGGTAAGACATCAAGCAGAAACAACACTTTCTCACCAAGTGAGTGAGTGGTCAAGATGTGCTATTTGGTAAATTCCAATGCTATTTTGAAAACAGCTGACAGATGATTAAGAGAGGTCACTGACTTTCTCATTCTTTTTGTGACCCAGTTTTAGACAACTGCCACCCAAAAAGAAGAGAACAGCTATCAAAGACTGTCACAGTCTGGCAATCAGGTCCCAGCTTAGGCTCTGCCTTCCTCTGTGAGCCCTATATATCATTGCTCACTCTCTTTTGCATTCTAACTACAAAATTAAAATAGTAATTGGTACCTCCTTTTATATTCTTTAAACTTTATTTGAATTGCTACAGTGCATTGTATGTCTTCATTAATGTTGTTGTAGATTGCAAAATCCTAGAAAATTACACTAAAGTATGTTAGTCTCCTAATTTCACTCTAATGTTGCACATGCATTATGATACAATTTAGCATGTTCTCATTTCTAAATCATTTATATAAAGTATAGAGAGAATTCTCTGAGTATTTCTTTTTTTTAAAGATTTTATTTGTTTGACAGACAGAGATCACAAGTAAGCAGAGAGGCAGGCAAAGAGAGAGGAAGGGAAGCAGGCTTTCTGCTGAGCAGCAAGCCCAATGAGGGGCTCAATTCTAGGACCCTGGCATCATGACCTGAGCCGAAGGCAGAGGCCTTAACCCACTGAGCCATCCAGGTGCCCTATCTATGAGTATTTCAAGAATAAAATCAATGAAAGTCTTTAATGTTTCTGTGAAAATCAGTATAATTAAAGGAAATCCATTTAGGCTAGGACTTTTGGGTCAAGTACTTCAAGCTGACCAATTTTTTTTACTGAATTGATTGTCTTGCTCTTGTGTAACTAAAAAGTTTGAACAAATACACTTCTACCATCTCTTCTATCAAGATGATTTTTTTTTTTCTGTTTAAAACTTTGTGTTTCAGGTTAAAAAAAAAAAATCACGGGGCACCTGGGTGGCTCAGTGGGTTAAGCCGCTGCCTTCGGCTCAGGTCATGATCTCAGGGTCCTGGGATCGAGTCCCGCATCAGGCTCTCTGCTCAGCGGGGAGCCTGCTTCCCTATCTCTCTCTCTCTCTCTCTGGCTGCCTCTCCGTCTACTTGTGATTTCTCTCTGTCAAATTAATAAATAAAAGCTTTTAAAAAAAAAAATCACGTATGTACTAGGCTTCCAGTCAGTGTAATTCATCTTTAAGCAGATTGACTTAATTCTATGAACTTCAGAGTCTCTGGTGATAAACTCCATCATCTCTGTATTATGTCTTTTACAACCTGATGGGTTTACATCAAGCACAATGTATATTTGAACAATAAGGTCACAAGCGGAGTTGTATTACCTTTTATGGTCAGGGAGACACTTAATGTGTTGCAGCCTTCTCTTTTAAGCTACATAGCAAATCTGACACAGCACTTTGTTTTTATGCCTGGATTCCCATATGATCTTAGTTTCTAAGCTCATTCACGTCAACAACCTGAGCCTTATTTTTGCAGCATTTCCTCTTGAAGTACAGAGAGGAGGATGGCTTTCAGTCCCAGTTCTCATAAGTTTGATTAAAGCCACCTGAAATAAGTTTATTGTCTCTCATTCTGCTTTTTATCCTCTGTGGTCTTCAGCATTCTCTCCCCTGTAAGGACTGAACCAGTTTATATTAATAAGTCCCTTCCCTGAAGGAGTAATCATCACACCTCTGATTTCAAAGTTATTCCTGTGTTAGAGGGCAATTTTGAACTCTCTATAAAATTAAAACAATAATGAAAACAGCTTAAGGGGATGGAAAAGTTTACTTCTAGCATGTGGGATATATTTTAAGTTCTAGAAGGAAATGCTACCATAGCAT